>NW_020955265.1:2236671-2239323 GCF_003031625.1 Empidonax traillii
AGCCCGTATTCGAATGTTCTATTCTATCTCCTTTGTCTCCGACTGTCATCCTCTCCATGCCCTGACAGAGACAGTGAATAAGTGATGGATAAACAAAGATTTTTTTTGGGCAGTATACACTTTGTTGATTAAGTCTAGTTTGTCACTACTTTTACATGGTTCTGAACTTCTAAGTGTTTTCTTTGAATTTGTCCTGGGGTGCTGGGTTATACATCTGCCTTTGTGGGTTAAAACCAGTTTTCTCTGTATCAATGCATTTATTGTGATCTTTTTAGTAAATTGTAACTCTGACTTGTAATCTCTCTTGATTTGGGTTCATTTCTCCCACCATTTTACTTACAAACCAACACAAGCTGAACTCAATTTTCAGCAGCTTAGGATGTCCACTTCCCACTTCATAAATATGAAATTTCTTAAAAATATTTAGTGAAGCATGGAGAGCCTGGTCCAGAACAATCTATATAGAAGTTTTGCTTCTTAGTGTAAATCTCAGCAATAATACACTCTAAAAAAATAATTCCAGGTGAACTCTTTTGTTAAACAACAAACTTAAGCAAAAGCTAGAACCGTTTTTCCAATACAATTGTTTTATGTGTTTTTTAAAGCTCACTAGCACCTTACTGAGTTGAAATATCCATTTTTTAAGCTTGAAAAAATTCTTTTTACATCCAGTCATCTTTGAGAAATTTATCTAATTTAATTTGTACTGAGCATGTCACCCAGCAAAATAAAGAACAAAATCAGCTTCAGTGTTGGGTGAGGGGAAGTGAGGACAGAGGATGGTTGTACTTTTTTTTTTTTAAAGACATTATACAGAACAAGGTTTTGTTCTTTCTATATCCAAAATTAAAAACTCATGCTATAAAAAATTAAGTGTTTTAAAGCACTGAAGCTGAAGAAATGTGGCCACAAATATGTCTAAAACTAAATTAGGCTCACAAAGTAAAAGGGAATATAAGCAGGATAGAAATCTAACTAACTATCAAATGGACAGCAGTTTAGAGAGCAGTTTCTGGTCTACTGAAATGCCATTTCTTCCTAAGCACACAGACTACTGTTAGTGAATATTCCATTCTTTCAGGAAAAATTAAAAACAAGATGGACAGAGAAAAGAACGGAAATTAAAGTAAAACAACTGTCAGAACTGCACAGCTAAAACCTGAATCTATTCTTAGATTACTTTTTAAAATAAGGGAAAATAGAAGGAAATAAGAGATAGTTGTCAGATTAAACAACTGGCATAGATCATGGAATTCAATGAGCAGTAACAAAAGAGAGCTGCTATTTCAGAAGCTGTCAATGGAAACTGCTAGGGATATTACGCCTGAACTCATCTATTCAGGCAGTATGAAGTATTGAAATGCAGTCTTCCAATTGGTCTTAATTATTTAGGGATTTATTGTCTTACTTCAAATTAACAAAAAACCCAAGATAATAACAGGTACTTGGACAACACAAACAGCTGAGATGTTATGGAACTGCTTTTTCCTAAAAGCAAAAAAAAAGGTGAGAAGTAACCTTCTATATAAGGGCAATATACAAAACTATAAATTTTGAGAACCTAAGATGACATTAAAAAAGTTTCCATTCATACTTTAAAATATGAGAAATATTGTGTTGTTTTTCCATTCACTTCTTCAGCAATAGCACCCTCTCAGTAATCTAATTATTTCAAAGGTATCTGCATTATCATCTTGAAGTGAAAATATTAAGTCACAGCTGGCGTGAAGATTAGTATTTCAAAGTGCTTAACTCGAACATCATTCCCCCTCAATAATTTGCCACACCGTAACAGGAAATAGGTGAAACCCTCCAACATAACAGAGCTTCAGATCACCAAGACCAGGTATGGGAAGAAGAGTTACTAGGCTAGCACATTAGGTAGTTCCTTGCAGAATGCCAAGATGGTAGTGTCAACCAGAAATCAGTGCAACATTTGTAGGGGCAGTTTGCATACCAGCACTCCAATTCTTACATTGTTAGTCAGCTTAATGAAGTTACAGGTATGCCATTGCGTTTACTTCTTTAACAGTAACTGTACGTTAATACTCTTCGTGCTATCATCAGTTTTTAATTGACAGTACACGTGCAGTGTGCATTATATAGACTCGATTATTAACACATTCATAGTAATTCCTGAATTATTCTCCAACAGTGGTGAAATATAGCTACAATTATGTACATTAGCTGAAGTTTGAAGAGACCCCTGAAGGTCATCTATTCTGAAATTCCTGCTCACAGTGAGCTGGTCAAGGCCTTGTCTTGACAGATTTGGAAGATTTCAAAGGGTGCTGACTCCAAAACCTATCTAGGGGAACTGTTCTGGTGTTTGGTCATCCTCAGCTGATATACACTCACATTCATTTCCTCAATTGATTTCCTGTACTTCAGTTTGTGTTCATTTCTTTTCAGTCTGTCCTTGGGCATCACTGTGAAAAGCCTGGCTTATCCCCCAGCCAGGTATTTGTACACAAGGCTAAAACCTCCCAGAGCCTCCTCCTCTCCAGGCTGAACAGTTCCATTTCTGTCAGTCCTTCTCCCATATATCAGATGCTTAAGGCCTTTAATCAATGTTGCAGTCATTTGCTGGACTGTCTCCAGAACGTCCAAGTCTTTCTCGTACCAGACAGCCGAGAACTGAACCCATCACTT
>NW_020955265.1:2240409-2263694 GCF_003031625.1 Empidonax traillii
CATTTCTTTTCAGTCTGTCCTTGGGCATCACTGTGAAAAGCCTGGCTTATCCCCCAGCCAGGTATTTGTACACAAGGCTAAAACCTCCCAGAGCCTCCTCCTCTCCAGGCTGAACAGTTCCATTTCTGTCAGTCCTTCTCCCATATATCAGATGCTTAAGGCCTTTAATCAATGTTGCAGTCATTTGCTGGACTGTCTCCAGAACGTCCAAGTCTTTCTCGTACCAGACAGCCGAGAACTGAACCCATCACTTCAGATACTGAGCAGCAAGTGAAGGACCATCTCCCCTGATGTGCTGCCAGCATCCAGCTACTGCAGGCCAGGAAGCTGCTGACTTTTGTTGCAAGGGCCCACTGCTGGCTCATGGTCACCTTGTTTATTAGCACACACACACAGAGGTCATTCTGTGCAAAGCTGCTTTCCAGACAGTCAGTCCAGCCTGTGCTGGTACTCAGTCTTATTCCTCCTCAGGTGCAGGGTTTTGCATTCCTCTTTGTGGATATTCATGAGATTCCTACATGCCCATTTCTCCAGCCTGTCCAGGTCCCTGTGATATATCACAGCCACTCTTCCGAGATTTATCATCACCTACAAACTTGCTGAGGACACACTCTGTGCCATCATCCAGATCATTAATCACCTTGGTATCAATGCCTTTAGTACTGCATTAGCCTCCAGCTGGACTTTGGGCTGCTGATCACAACTTAAGCCAGTTTCTGGCAAAGCCCTCTGTACCCTTACCTAGCCCATACTTGTCTAGAACACCTATGCCTGGAACAACCACAGGGCAAACGTCAAGAACCAGTCACCACACTGTAGAAAGTATGGTTTCCCCATCCTGACTACTTCCAAACATCTTATTGTCCTGAAGAAGTTCATAAAGGATTTGCACCATAGCCTTCCCAAGGACTGAATCAGCTTTCTGAGACTACTTATTTTGGTACACTAGTAGAACATAAAAAAACCTCCACGTGTATTTAAGAACATACAAAACAAATTGTTTATGTACCACTTTGTTCCCTTCCTTAATTAATTTTTCTTCTGTTCTTATAGCAAACTCTTATTGCAAGTAATGAGACAACATATTTCTAATCAAATAACTTAATTGAATCATGACAGACTTTAAATATTGCAGAATAGAATTTTACAGTTATAAATGCAAAATGGTATCTTCTTAGCTCTGTGGTAAGCCACAATTTCATTTAAGTCTCCTTTTAGAATGGGGGGAAAGCCCAGGAAGATAAAACTCATATAGCATTTATTAATATATAGAGATGCTATTCAGATAAAAACATCATTTTTATGCAGAGGGAAAAAACCCAAACAAAACCAATCATTACTCCAAGGTTACTACTACATCTATGTCAATATTTGGTTCATATATAATTTTTATATATATATATATATATATATACACACTTCTCCATAGATTTGATACTAATATGTAAATAAAATTACTTTTGAAGAACCTCTGGTGACAAGATTCCTGCAACTTTAGATCATAAGTATGTAATGCCTACACAATGTGTTGCAGAGAGCAATTATTCTGTAGTATATTTTTCATGGTCTTCTGGAAACACAGCAGAAATAATAAGCGAACCTAACTAATGAAGGCTTCACTATTGTTTTTTACAGTCAACCTTATTTACAGTGCAGTGTTCTGTATTTGACACCATCAGGGAAGATCCATGTAGGATTAAAATACTGTATTTTAAGAAACATACATTGAAATTGTTCAGTTTTAATATCAAGAATTGAAATTTATAAATGGAAGCCTTAGAAAGATTGTATTAGTATCAACTATAAAACAAACTTAAAATTCCATCAAACTGCAGCTAAACATTCCCAAGGCGTATTTTACATTGATAAACAACAAATAAGAATTTCTTAGCTGACAGGAAGAGTTTTATTGGAGAACAGGTTTAAAAAGCAAGCTGTACTAATGCATGAAATAAGATTAAGTTATGATGAAACTTCTGAAAGGCTGAAAAAACAGGCATCTTTTTTAGTCTTGTCTATTAGTTTTGCAGGATCTGGAGGGACAGGCCAGTAATATTCCTCTAGTACTATATCATAGAACAAAAGGACTTGTACACAATAAGCAATTAAAATACTAAGGGAGCCTAATGAAACCCACAATCAAACAGCATTGGGACTGACTGATAGATACTGGAAAAAATGAAACAGCACAGGAGCAGACAAAAGACTTCAAGCAGAAGCCTGTACCACCAAGTGGCTTGTGATGTGTGTACTACATCAAAAATTGAATAATTTACATTAGACAAAAATATTTTCAAGAAATCAGCTGGGTCTAGGAAATGCCATAACATTGGCACTGTTTTGTCCTTAGATCAGTATGGAAGATATATCTAGATGTCTATAGTTTTAGCAAAGGCACAGATTTTAACTATTCTTCCTAACTCAGATATTCAGCTTAGGCACCTTAGCAGATCAGTTACTTTCATCATGCAAAATGTAGCAACGATGTTTATGAGCGTGGTCCAGAACAACTGCTTTCCTCCCATTTCAAACAAGCAGATATTCCAGTGTAAAATACAGGGCAGGAATGTAACGGAGGAATTGACCTGAGTAAGGAAACTATCACCTCTTACAGAAAAATATTAATTCTGTACATAACTACCAGCAGCCTAAGGTTCTAACACTCAAAAGTCTACTTGCGGTGAGTGTTGCATTAAGTACTGTTTTGCAAAACATGGTGAATCATGGTCACACCTGTAGCTTACTAAACTCATATATGGAAATTATGATGTTCTAAACTAGTAGTTTATCTAGCCATAGAAGCTCTCATCACCCTACAGCCATCTTGTATGACCAGCAGTGAGACATTTCACAAAGAATGACTATGACTGGAAGCAACACATGAACCATCAGAAAACCAAACAGACTTCAGCTATTTAATTCACTGGATTCCACATATTCCCCAAAGTTTAAAAATAATTGGACCCAAGAACAGCTTGGAGCTCTGTCCTACAAAAATAACTGCTGAAAAGTAGATCATCTTTTATGATTGAGATGCAGCTGTGCAAGGAAACAAAGCCTCATTATTAGTACGTGCCTTTGGTGCTACTAGCTAGAACTTCTGAAAATATCACCTATAAAACCTTTGAGACTCAAGGCTGAAGCCTTCAGGCACTTTGAACACGGTTTTCAAGTGTTTGCAAAGGTTAATGGAATTATAAAACAGAACTAAGCAAATTTTAATGTTTCTTACAACTGACTGGCCGAAAGTCTGGTTTCCAAATATCAACTGCCTTATAAGGAGCACTGTCTTCTTTCCAAAGGGACATCATATCCCAGCATTAAATGAATGAGCTTATTTCTGGGGTATCCATTAGTCTACCATAAAATAGGGAGTTTCTTGTTAAAACAATTCTAGACTCTTCAGAAAGTGTGCCTGAAGACATCCTGCAGTTTACCATAGTCAGTATTACATTTCCTACTAGCAAAAGTGATTACAACTGAACTTCATAATGGAGTACAGCCTCACATCTTTATACTGAAGTGACTGGCACCTCTTGAGAACAGTACTAGCCTGAAGTAATCTTACTACCTACTCATAGAAAAATTCTCTTAATTCAAACTAAGGGTTATTTCACTAAAATAAGATTGAAATGCAATTTGTTTCCTACTTTCCTTTAGTTACACATTTTGCAATTTAATCTTGGTCTAAAATATTAAAAAACTACCATTTGACTTGGACACTGGACACATATATATCTTCAAAGGGTATTAAAGCCATAAAACCCAAGTAGCTATTTTCCATACAGCTCAAAATCCCTATTTCCATTAGTTGTTAGATTTAATAGATATATATATAAAATACCTAATCCAGTGGTTTATAGTTGTAAACAAGCAATCCATGCAACTATGAAAATTCAGAACTAAAACATAGCTTTAAAAATTAATACATGTTTTACACCTGTAGCAGAATTTTTCTTTAAAGAGAACTTCTTTTAAACTTTAGATCTCCAGCTAACTTTAAAAAAATTAATGCATTAATTCAAAAAAACTTGCTTAGTACATGAGACCCTACATCTTCAGGAAAACTTTAATGTCTCACCAAAAAATCTAGTTTGAGCTGTCAAGTGATCAGCATTGAAAGGATTCAATATGCAGAGCATTTTTAAAAATAGACTGATATAGTCCTAAACATAGAGCTTTAAACTGATATGTTAACTGACCTCTGGCGATAGCATTAAACACTTACTACAAGAAAAATTTTCCTTTTCCCTATAGAAAAAAGATCTTTATAGAGAGACTTAATGCCTTACCTCTATGTCACAGCTGTATTCTGTGCCATCCAGAAGCATTACTTTACACTGCACAGTTTTGATTTTCTTGGGAGACTTCTGTGGAATGTCATCTGTTTTAATTTCAGCTGTCTGCACTTCTTTTGTTTCCCTTTTTTCCTTTTCTTCTTCGTTTTCTTCCTTTTTCTCCGCAACTTTCTCTACTTCCATTTCCTTACCATCTTCTTTGACAAGCTATATAAAACACAGTGAAACAATGACTGAAAGTCAGCAAGGTGGATATTTTTAACCTGTACATTTCTTTTATAAGCTACTAAAAAATAAGACATTAATTTTTTGTAAAAGTTATGCACATACTAGAAGGACAACAACCAGCACAAGTATTGAGGTCTTGCTTGGAGACCAGATATTCTAGCTCTCAAAGCACAGAAGGTACCTTTTTTCCTTTCCTTGAAATTAGAATTTTTTCATGTTTTATTGCCTTTTTTCCCCTAAGAGAAACAACTCAAGAAGTTCCTGGAATTATACTAAACTGAAACCTAGCATTCATTAAAGACAAGTGATACATGGAATGGTTGAGGGTGGTAGGGACCTCACAATCATCTAGTCCATTGTGGTTAGCCACTTCGGAGATCAAGTATTGGGCTGGATGGACCCTTGCTCTGATGGAATACTGTTGTTCTCAGGCTCTTGTTTTATTACATTTCTCTGAGGGAAACAGCTCAGGCATTTCTAAAAATGAGTACAAGAAGAAAAAAAAACTCCCTGGGGAAATAACAGGTACTTCACACCTCAAAATGTTTGCAGTCATTCAGTTTGGGAGCATGTCCTGCATCAGGTAAAGGGTTTGATCTCTGAGTAGAGATGGGGGATTTTGCCATTCTGTGGAAACCCAGCTAAAGTGAATGAACACAGAACATTTTTAGAAACTGTACTTCACTTGTTTTTCGGTTGGGTGTTTGTTGGGGTTTTTTTTGGTCGTTTTTGTTGTTGTTGTTTTCTTGTTGTTTTGTTTTTTTAAAATTTCTTCAGATGATCCACAGATGTCACCCTCATCAGAAGGTATATGCTTCCTCCCTACACAGAGACAGAGGCAATACCTAGGCTGAGATGTGATTACCCATTCAATCCTTTCTGTTAGTACTGGGAAGAAATATCAGAAGTTTCCTCAGCATGTACTGCTAAAGAAAGGAGGAGGCAGAAAGAAGGGACATACAGTAATCATTTAGTCCAATTGCCAAAGGCCCCTCTAGGGCCACGTAGAGGCTTTTGCCCAGGACCACATCTAATTGAGGTTTTATTTTCTTCCCAGGTGAAGACTCCACAACATCCCTGGGCAACCTGTTTCAATGTTTGACTCACCCCTTTATTAGTCCTCGGAGGTCTATCCTCTGCACCACCATACCCTGGGCTAAATGCTTTCCTTACCAAGTAAAAGTCCTATCACCATCACAGTAAAAAGAATTTGTTTGTGATTGAGATGTAATGTCAAGTTTTTAATTTGGGTCCATTGTTTTTTGCTATCTAACTGCATATGACATTGGTAAGATTCCCCTCGACCCTTCTCTTCCCCAGGCTGACTAGTACCAGCTGTCTTAGCCCCTCCTCATATAAAACATTCTCTAGGCACCTCATCTTTGGAAACCTAGAATATGAAGTTTGAATGTTAAGAACTGACATGCAACTTCACAAAAATCAGTGCTGAAGTCTAGCTACTGGAGGAGCCATAATTTTTCCCCCCAATATGATACTAACAAAGCTTGGCATGAAATACCTAAGTCGTGAATTGGGTTTCATTAAAATTAGTCCAAAGTATCCATGAGATTTCCCCAACATGTACCTGTGGTGTTTCAGCACTACTGACGGATAGTTTTTCTTTGTCATCTGCTTTAGCATTGTGGTGATTTTCAGCTGCTTCTTCCAAGCTCTTTCTTGGCTGAGCCACCCCCTCTGGTGTCTGGCTTTCACTTTCTTCAATTACTTGTTCTTCCCCTGTGGCCTTTTTCTTGGGCTCATCTTTGGGCTCTGTCAAGGTGTATGATTTTTGTTTCTTAAGCCAAGGGGGGAGGAAACGAGAAATACCCTTGCTTTCAGCTGAAACCTTCTGCTTCTTCTGGCTACTTGGACTGCTTTGGTTAGTTGGTTCTGGGACAGAAGAATCTTGAGCTTCTTCAGAGGATGCTTCCTTGGACTTCTGATTTTCTGGAGTCTCTGACGCTTCTTCAGACTTATCCTTGGCTTTGTCAGGTCCCAGCTGCTCAGAATCTTTCTTTACTTCAGTCTCTGAACCAACTTCAGTTGTCATTGTCACAACTGACACTAAAAGAAGCAACAATAAAAACAGTTTTGTTACAGAGCATCACAATTTTTACTGAGTAGTTATTTGCAGTATTTTGAAAACTCTTGTAGATTATTAAATTTATTAAGGTTAAAGAAATACTTCTTTTCAAATTCCCAGTTCACAAGTAAAAACAGTCCACTAAAACTTAGTGCTCTGCAGAAAAAGATTTTTAAAACACCAAACTAGACAGATACATCTAGAAATAGTTTCCTTCTCCTTGATAAAAATTTAAGTATGCTCACTGAAATGCATTTGTCTTTTATAAAAGCTACTCCTAATGTTACTGGCCAAGATAATTTCACAAGTAACTTCATTTCTCTTTCTACTTGGCTCCTTGGTTGACCCAGAAACTGAAAATTTCAGAAGAATATCTACCTTCTCTAGTAAAACTGGCAGATGTAACCCCATTACTACTCAGTGACACTTATCAATTTGAAAGAAATTATTGTAAAAAAGTGAAAGAGCAAGATTACCAAACAATAGGACAAAAGGATGGTGAGCACGAGGCTGAATATACAAAATATTGGCAATTATAAGTCAGTGATACTATTGAAATTAATAATAATGCTAGCAAGCACACTTTTTTTACAGTAAGATTGGATTCTTAATCAGGAATTCATGCCAATCAACAAAAATATCATACATAATGCTTATACTCTCATCATTTGTAACTACTCTTCCTTCAGTGAAATTAAAAACATATCCTATTACTGTAACAACAGGATATGCAATAATAATCTTTAATTTTTACATTAAATTATTAAATTATAATTTACATGATATTTATTGAAAAGTATTAACTAGAATGAACAAATTTTGTTATCTGCATGGCACTGGATTTTGCTGCATTGCTTTGAAAATGTAATTTAACTAATTTTTTTTCAATGTATTGAAGTGAGTCAACAAAAATATGCACAAGAGGATCCATCAAGAGTTTAAAATAGTTAGATTCCATTAGACGTTACTGGCATTTACTTACAACCTTCTGAAAACCATTCATTTTAAACTCATGGTCTGTTTGTCTGGCCTGAAGTTTGGCAGGTTAGTTACAACATAAAATTTTTATCTTTACAACATTGGACCTTCTTCATTACAATTGATGGTGATCACTTCATGCCATTAGAATCAAGAAGGCATTAGTTCAGGACTCCTGCTAAACTCAACAGCTGTTGCCTCACCCTTGCCCAAAAAAGAGTCAAGTTGGTTATCTAATTCAGGCTGGATGCAATTAACTCGCTCAACACTTTTAACTGCACTTGAAGTCAACTGGGAACTAGTTTAGGTCACAAGGCAGCAGCAACACCTTGCCTCCAGCTTTCCAAATCACATTCACAGGCAGTCAGAAATAGTTGACCTAAGCTATTCCCAAGAAGGGGGAGGGGGGGAAATTAAGGAAGCTATTAGATGCCTGAATATACAAGAGAAGCCATTCTGACAAGAGAGATGAACAATACTGAGCCAAAGGAAACAATCTTGACAGTTACCTTATAAAGAAGCTTAGACACAGGAGCCTTGAACTATCTACAAATTCATATTAAGCAAGCATCTTGAGACCTAATGTTGTGGGTGTTTCTTTGTTCATCACTTAGCATTTCACCATCTAAGACCAAAACATTCCCCTATGGGGAAATGTAAATGAAAAGTATCTTTACTAGTACACTAGAGACTCCTAAATACATTTCAAGCTTAAGTATTACAGTTATGTAGTAATTTCTATCACTTTTAATAAAATCCTCCAAGTTTTATTAATATTAATAAAGCTCGTTGTGACAGAGTATTAAACATCATATAAGTATTATTTATCTCAGAGGTAACAGGCCTTTGAAAGGTAGCTTTCCATTTGACTGTTGAGATTCAAGAATTTGCTATTTAAAGCCAGGTACTAGTATGCTAGTTTTAAAGCTTGTACTAGTCAAATTACAATTTGATATCACCTTCAAATCTTACACAGAAATGCTGCTGTTCTTTCCTAATGGTAGGTTATCTACCTTAATATTACAATGTAATTTTTTTTTATCAAACCAAAACATGAATATACAAAAAATCAACCTTCCCTGAGAAAAAAAACAAAACTTCTTTGGATTAGTGAATAACAATCCATGCTGCTTAATAAATTCAGGTTTCATTATTAACAGAGATGGTGGTGATTTTTTTTCTCATTTAGCTCTAAAAAAGAACTAATTCCTTCTCAGAAAGTAGCTAAAACAATTTCAGAAAATTTCATAAGCAAATCTTAAAAGAATTTACAGAAAAACCACTATACTTCCTGTACGCTTTTTTACTTTTCAAAATATGCAGAAATGCATAAAATAAATGTACAAACTAATAAAAATTCATTATCTAACACTCTCAAAATTAAGATCACATTTTAGTTATGCAGTCAAAAGGAGACATCTCCAGAAAATTCCTTTGAATTGAACAAACTAAACCACCTCGTAAACATGTTGCTATGATATTGTTCTAACAATAAAAGAAACTGAGGACATCAATTTCACACATCTTAACTAATTAAATTTAGACAGCATAGCAGTGGGTGGTACAAACTTACTCAGTGTGAAATAAGAAAGGTTCTGCATCTCAATGTGTCCAGGTTTTCATAAAGTTATAGTTAAAAGGACAATCTGGTTTTATACTGCAGAAGCAAGGGAACCTTGTTACAGCCCCTGCCCTGTCTGAATAGGTCTGTCCATGTCCACTTAATGCCTTCATTAGATGCCCACAGCAGGAGGTGATTTCTTTCAGGAGCTCCGTTTCATATAAACTTGTTTCCAGGGGGAAGAAAATAAGGAATAGAAAGGAAATACCTATGAAAAAAAAAACCACACCTGTTTGCTAAGGCTGTATATTTCTTTATACTCCCAGTGGTCTCTGAATGAACTGAGAAGAGGTGGATGAATTTACTGAACAAGGGTACTGATCAAGAGCACAAGGCATAGTTTTCCCAAAATACCTACCTACTCTACTATGTAACCTTTTTTCTAGAGCTACATTTTAGTATAAATTAGTCACTCCTTGAGAAACAGAAAATTGGGTCTACCTGCCCTTCCCATACTCCCTATTTCAGTGCTCTGCCCGATCCTCCAGTTTTGTAGTTCACTGAAAAACAGAGGTAGGAGGGACAAAACACTAGAGCTCTACGATCAGTCTACTACTGCAGTTTGTGAAGCCTCTGATGTTAACTTTCACTGTAGTCAAGCAGATCATGTAGCCACAGTTTTCCAGAAAGGGCTCTGATCCCCTACTGCACTGACAGCAAAGATCTCACAAGATCCCACCCAGTCAATAATGTGCGAGAAAGAAAATGGAAAAAAGCAGCAGACAGCATTTGTCTCAGATTGGGAAGAAATAAATCAAATTAGATTGAGAATTCAGAGTTCTAAATTTCAATCACGTGTTCTCTTCCTTTCCTGTCTCCAAGTAAACTCTCATTTGCTCTTACTACATAGTATTAAGCACAATACATATTTTTGCCCCTATAAATGTCTTAAGCTCTATAAGAGCTGCAGCAGGATAGAGTTCTCCTGATCTCACCATTTTTGTATTGCAAGGTAGCATTAAATCTATATTTCATTTTGAATTGAGAAAGGAGAATAATAAGAAGGAGCAGGAGTAGACAGAGAAGGAATCTCTTAAGAGAGATGCTCAAATAGAAGTATTACCAATATCTGAATAGAAGGAAAAAAAATCTTGATGGATTTTGCAATTGACTTTAAACCCATGCACATTAAACCAAAAGTGATAGCACCTGTATCTTTTGTAATCCTCCAGAAAACTTGGCTCATGCAGACCGAATGTCTACCCAAACTGCAAGGACCAAGGGGGGGTGGGATGGCAGAAAGTACTGGAAACAATGTGGCAATTGCTGAAGAGAGAGTGACTTTGTTAAACAGGTCTCACTTTTACAGAGAGCAGATAATCCACCCTAATCATACCTCTATAACTTCCCCAAGCAAGGGTGCTGAACAGGAAGCAACTAAGGACAGCAGATATTCTCTCTCCTCTCCATTCATCCCTTCCTCTCCATTTTCGTTCCACTGAGAAGATACTAATACTGGCCAGAGTTCAGGCCTGAAGGCTGAACAGAACGCTAAATTCTTTCCTTACTATGCTTTCCTCTCAAATGTACAGACTGGTCAGTTGGTTGATACCTTTCTTCCAGTTCCTCGCAGAAATTCTTGAAATGTAGTTTTCTGACCAGAGGGATTCCTACCACCATAGATAAGCTATAAACAGAAGATATATCAAATATAACATGAAAAAAAAAAAAAAAAAAAGAGCAGTTCCAAGATCACAGACAATGTTGAGCTAAAACCAACTGCCAAGAAATGAAGCTTTCTATGATGATCCATGTTTTATTTGACTGCTTCTGTTATGGCATTTCTTATTTATCAGATGAACAAATTCAGATCCTTTTTTCACACATTTCTGGATCTCATTTTACTTATTTTCTGAGTACATAAAAATAGAAAGAGGCAGTCAAACTTTTCTTTTTTTAGTTTGTCACTGAAATTTATAGCAAACTCAAGAAATAAAAATTGCTTTGATAGTTATACCTCCTCCATCAGTCTCCTAGGATTCACAGAGAAACTATCATGTCAGAGAAGCAAAAAAAAAAAAAATTATCAGCTTACTTCTACTGAAATAAAGTACATGTCAGTGCACTAAAAGCCAACATGCCTGCCCAAGTTGTGTAATTTCCTAGATCACCATATTAATTTTTAAAATCATTACTGTCATAAATATTCCAAATACTTCAACTCACATGAGGTACACATAAAAAAACAAAACAAAAAAAAACCAACAAACACAAAAAGATGGCAAAGAAAATTTCTAACATCTGAAAAAGTATACATGAAAACCTGAAATAAGGTCATATGCATTTCATCTGCTTAAAAACAAAGCAAAAAAAGTCCCATATAAAGTTGCTACTTTCTTGTCATATTATTGATCAAAGCACAGCAGAAGACTGCTCTGCATTTCACCATTTGTTAGGACACATCACTTATATCAACAATATGCTTGCTGCTTTCAACACATAAGATTTGTTGATGTAAAAGCCATAAAGAGGTAAAATCCTAGCTGGAAAAGTCATTCAAATTTTAGAGTGTAAATGAGTCTGGTTTAACCAGTAGGTAATACCTGAGGAAATCAGGTACTATACCTAGAAGATTTTTTCAAAAGCATTAATTGATTATTTTTTGAAGAGTACAATAATTTATATTTCAAATCAGGCTGAATGCACTAACTAGACTAAATGTACCAACTAAATAACCTTATTTTAGATTTGTTAAATTTTAAAACTTGTATTTTATCACCACTATGTAAACAAAGACACTCATGGCATCCCATAGTTCTGCATAGCATCATTTTGCTGAAGGTACCAATATACCCAGCACACATTCTATTAGCAGAAAAATCAAAAAGTAAAATCCAATTTCTCCTTTTAGTCATTGCTTAGATGGATTACTACAATTGCAAAGACACAGAGTGCTGAGAACACAAAGGAATAAAATAACAACTCAAGAAAGCAGTTTTTAGCTTTGAGATCCTCAAGAAAGCAAAAACATCCCTAAAATCAGCTTAGTTACATCAATCTGTGACATTTACATCACATGGTTCCCAATTAAATATTGTTCTCTGGTCAAATATCAATCCAAGAGAGCTCCAGTTCTCCCATGGGAACTTGCATCCTTATCTGTATTTATGAAGACACAGAAACATATATACATACAAATATACTTTGAAAACTGAATCTAATAATTTGGATTACATTCATTATTAAGAAGATTCCTAAAAAAAAAAAAAAAAAAAAAAAAAAAAAAAAAAAAAAAAAAAAAAAAAAAAAAAAAAAAAAAAAAAAAAAAAAAAAAAAAAAAAAAAAAAAAAAAAAAAAAAAAAAAAAAAAAAAAAAAAAAAAAAAAAAAAAAAAAAAAAAAAAAAAAAAAAAAAAAAACTAAAGTCAAAGATCAACACTTTAGCAAACTACTGAACACGATAAAAAAAAAAGTTTCAACAGAAAACCCACAGGAAAGGGGTATGTCTTACATGTACAAAATCTAATCACGTATTTTTGAATGATTATTCAAAGATGATCTGTAACAATTGAACCCAAACCTAGGTATTCACACACTGAACGTGACACTGTTTCGGTTTGCTCCTTCCCTGATGATCACTGTGCATAAAAATCAAGGTTAACTGCAGAAGCAGAAGAGACAGACTGCAGAGTCGGCTTTTTTGTGAATCTCTGCAGTAGCCACAGGGCAGAAGGCTGTCAGAGTCGATTGGTTTCCCAGGCTGCGATGAGACTACTGGAGCTGGGGCCTGAACTCATCTCATGCTGTCATGGCTCCTCCTCACAGGCTTAGAAGGCAACACTCTGATAAACAAGAACAATCCTATATGCTGCATATAGCCCAAAAAATCATCAAATTCTTTCTTTTAAAGCTTCACAGTTCATGGAGAAGCATAAAGCAATAATCCAGGTGACTAGACAACTAAACCTGTGTTACGGTTCAGGCTTTTGCCTTTGTAATAGCATTTCCTACCAAAAATAATTTTTCCCAAAAGTAAGCCAACTAAAAGAATCACCCTTTCTCCTCATGATTCTGCTTTCTAAGCTGAAGCTTGCTTGCAAAGAGGTAACCAGGTGACATTGCCAGTCTGTATATTGGTCAGCAGATGGTGCCATAATAGTTCTAAAAAATCAGTAGCATGTTTCAAAAGGTCAAGCTTTAACAGCAACAATATTACAATTTCAAACGTAATTCCCAAATTATGACAAGTAATGGAATGCTTTCATGGAAGTATTAACATAATAAGTATTAACATATTTTAATAAATATAACTTCAGAGCCAGACAGTGAATTACAAGTCCATGACAATACAAATTAGTTACATTAGTAACTAATTAATACAGTAACATGTGTTTCTAAATACATACACATATTCACATAATATCTAAGCTGATCACCCAGAGCAGAAATGGCACAAAATTGTGTCTTCCCAAAAGATCCTATACCTATCAAATCTAGTTTACAGGCATATCACAGTGGCTAGCAGCCTCAGAGATAATAGCAACTATACTCATGAGCATCCTTTTATGTAGACAGTGAGGTCACTATTCAAAATAACAGGTATTTCATTAGCCTTCATGTCATCATACATTCATGCCATCATACAAGTGACCATCCGCAAACACTTAATGTTCCTCTCCCAAATACATTCTTGTCTTTATACAAATATTAAAATATTGAAAGTCCCTAAAACTACTTTTTGTACTGCAAGAAAATTGTAGATGTGCCCCCATTCCTTGCAGTGCACAGGATACACAGAACTTACCAGAGAAACACTGACATTTTCCTATATAGGATGATGAGAACTTAAAAGGTAGTTCTGAAACAACAACGTAAGACAAGTAATTCTGAAGATTGCAATGTTAGAGAGAAGTAGCTGTCTCTGTCACATTTCATTGGCTGTCTAAATCCTTGTTTGTTTTTTTTTCTTTGTCTTCCTTGCAAAGTGAGTATCTGCAGTCTTGACAGAATATTTTCCACAATAAAACTATTATGCTGACAAATTTCTGTAAACCAACTCTAGGGAAGTCACCTAAACTCTGTAAACTCAAATCAGCATCCAGGAGCATTACTATTTCTCAATATCCTTATTCCCATTAATGCAGCACAACACATACCTGTTACTCATCACTCAAGCACCTCATCTTTTCATAAAACACCTGCTGCAGGCCATCTCCATTTTGCCTAGTGAATAACTTGGTTATTGCAATCCATACACAACTTCAAAGGCTCAGTTTTAATGGATATGTCACTTGAAGGGATACTTCTGATTTTTCCAGAAAGGAAAGATAATACTATATGAAAATGAGTGAGAATTCTTGAAACACTATTTTGTTAGAATTTCTCTCCTGACACTAGGTAGCAATCTAGAAATGTATAACAAAACATATAAAATAATATTAGAAAGTGCTGTTTCCCAAACTAAATAAAATGCATTGAAAACTGCATCATCTGTGTAACAGCACACACAGAACACACAAAGTTCAACCCCAAAGCTTTCAACAAAATCAGAACATAAATACCTTCCTAGTGTTACACAGAGCAAAGCTGTGATGCCCCCATTGAAATCTGAGATTACATTTAAGCACATATACATGCTGCAGCTCTTAGTGCTACCTATACCATATCCAAAGATAACAGAGATCTGTTCATTCTGTATTTTCAAATACGCTGTTACATCAAGGCAAGAAAAAAAAACCAAAACTCCAAGAGCAACTTCATTTAAATCAAGAAATCTGTCTTTGCCAGCATACATATGCTAATATACAATCTGTTTACGAAGCTAGCTTTGTGCTGTTCTCCAGCACAGAAAGAAACGTTGTAAGCTGATGAGAATCCAACAGTCATTTTGAAAAGCTGTATTGAACAAGTGACCCCACCCAGGCCATGACATTGCTAGAGAAGGACATGCTCAAGTGGAAAAATGGGATTTCGTTCCAAATTCATTCCAGCAGCCAGAAAACGATCATGGGTCAAGAGACAGCTCTGTTTTCCTGTTATCTGTCGAACAAACTAAGAACAACACAGGTTTTGAGAAAAATCTCTCCCTTATTTTTAAAATCAACTTTGCAAGTTTACAGTGTGTTTTGGTGTTCACATTAAACACTCAAGAGCATTCATTTGTTCTAAGTAATGCTGTACCTCTGATCTCCATTCCTATCCTTCCACTCTATCCCACCTCACCAAATGGCTGTTTCTATACCAGTTCCACAATTTCACTGAAGCACAGACACACATACATCTTTTTTCCATTCTTATTAAAGAAACTGGGGGGATAGACAACAACAATCCTGTTTGGGTTCTATAAACTATTCATCTTGTTCTGATTTGGAGGCGATTGATTTTTACACGCCACAATAAAAAAATTCCATTTTCAACTTTCATCCTTTAGAATGTACTGGTAAAACTAAAACAAGTTTCTTTTTATACTGACAACATTAAGTTTACTCTTGCATACAGAGTGCTTCCAAGGCACTTACAATAACATGGTTAATCAAAGCACCTCCCAACTCAGTGAAAAATAATGTACTAGTATTTTTTGTACTGCAAACTGAGAGGCCTCAGTGTAACAAAGTTCCCGGACGCTGGAATTCCAGATGCGCATTATTGTTTTGACAAGTATCTATTTCCTGTTCCGTGGAAGTCATATAGAGAATTATTACTCTCTCACATGTTTAGGAAATGTACAATAGCATGCAAAAAGAGAAATCTCCGCAATACCATGATTCAATGTCAGGAAACAACTAGCCTGTGCTTTTAGTAGTGACAGACCTGTACAAGCACATTTAAAATTTCCATAAGCAGAGATAACCATTAACTTTATTGCATCAGTACATTGAGGCTGAATGTCATACAGATGTGGGCACTACTGAGATCACATTGAAAATGCCTGTTAGCTTTTTATTTCAGCTAACCCAACTTAGGAACAATGGCTAGAAACAACTGAAAAATGTATTTAGACAGTTTGCTCTGTCATATGCAAGACTAAGGTTTAACAGACAAATGTTGTTTACAAAGGCTTTAGGGTATAAACATAGTCACAAAAGTATCTTTTTTGGCAGCAACATCAGATTTGTATTCCCACTTTAAAGGGGGCTTTATCTTTGCTATTGTCAAATATAAGCATTGTAAAGGGCACAGTTCTCTTCAGCAAGCCGCTTTAAGAATACTGGTTGATGTTTGCCATTACCAAGGGAAACAAAGTTGGAAAAAGTGATAATAAAATTATAAAGTCTTTTATACAGAGGACACGTAAAGAATCTTCTCCTGCCACTATTTTTTAATGTCCATTTTTGTGAATCATGATGCAAGTTTAAACACAAAAATTGGTATATACCAGTATATAAATCAACTGTGAAGAACCTGCAGAGATCTGCAGAATGCACATGCAAGTAAGTAATCCAGGCTACTAACCGTATACCATATTTAACAAAAAAAACCCCACAAACAAACAAAAACACACACACAAAAAAAACAAACAAAAAAAACACCAACCACAACAAAAGCCCCCAGCCACTAAAAATTACAAATAATTAAAACAGGATAATTCTCAGCTCCTGCTGCAATGAATAAGTGCTATCCCATATGCCTCAAAACTCAGAGGTTAGCCACCTGAAATGTCGTGTGTGGGTACTTTAATTTTCATGTTTGCAGCTAGCCCAAGTTAACTGAGTCCTTCATGCGCTACTGGAACACAAGTATTCCCTTGAAAAAGCAGAACCAATTTGCTCAGTGTTTCCCATCTACTCTGAATAATTATAATGCACCTCAAATGATATATGTAAAGCACAACACCGCAAATGATTTCCTACATACTCATGTTAACTGGAACACATAACACAGTATTGAAACTGCAGATAATACTGCTCTTTGAAAAAGTATGCATCTACTGCTCCTGTGGGAATTAACTCTGCCAATCCCAAGCAACAAAAAGCAGTGAAGATGCCTCTTTGCTGAGCAAATAAAACTGGCAGCCAAAACTTCATCACTCCCATGGGCTCTTCTGATGCTGGAATTTGATTAGGAGAGTGAAAACACGAGCAACTCTGTAAAAGTTTCCTGCTTTTCATGACAGTGGCTTCACAACTACCAACAGTGCAACCGCTGCCACATCTCTGGGCTAGACAAAGTGAAAGGAGCCTAATAATTTCTGAATCCAGAGGTCAGAAACAAGTGTAACAGAGGGGAAAAAGGCAAAATATAGGGTTAATAATGCTGGTTTTGTGCCTAGACTTCAGCACTTAACATGTTTATTAGTCATCTAAGTGCTTTAGCTGTTTTGTGCTTTTTGGAAGGACATTCCCAGCATGAAAGATTGTAATATAAAACAGATAACAGGATATGCATGGAAGTCCCAAGGGAGTAACTATTTAAACAAAGTTTTCTTTGGAGAGCTAGGGAATGACAACAGATAAGAAAGATTTAAAAGAATAATTCATTTGTGAAGACCAAGGTAGGGAGGAGTATTTAGAACTGTCCTGTAGACAAGGAAGAAAGAATGTTGGCTTGTCAAACCACAACTGCAATGATATTACCATATAAATATAAGAATATACATCATAAACTGTAGTTTACCAAAGCAGCCTCACCCACTGCTGAAAAGCCTTTTAGTGACCACATAAAAATGGGGATGGTGAATTATTACAGTAAGCTTTCAGGCCAAATTAAGTAGAGGCCTTATTCTGCCTTCTTTGGCTACATTTTCAGTTCTCATTCTGTACATCCAATTTCAAGTTTTGGAAACAGTCTTATGCAAACACAAATTCAAGTTGACAACAACTTATCTTACAATTAATTTTATTACACAAACGCATTCAGCATGACATTATGAACTCCATGCCAAAGACTTGTCTGAATGAAACTTCCAGTCCACATCGGCTTGGGGGTTTCTCTGCCTCCTTTTGGCCTCATCACTTTAGGTGCTGACTGAAGAAATGCTTGAAAGCATATTTACCCTGGTGTTTTCTCCGGGTACGGTTCTCTTGCATTAAATGCGAAACCCAAGATCACTCTGAAGATCTCAGTCATGGATTTTCCCCATCCCATATAAATTCATTTAACTCCTAACTACTTTGAAATATAAAGCAATGAGAAAGGAAAAACTGGTATAAGCACACAAACAGACCAAATTAATGTGCTTTTTTTGTTTGTTTGTTTGTTTTTACCACAATATACTGGTTAAAAACTGAGGGTTTTTACAAGGTCATATTCTTGTGTGGAGGCAATAGAAAGCACACATTAACAAAAAGGACAAGAGACTCGGTCCTGTCTAAAATGACATCATGTTATTTCAGAAATCAAGATTACTTCATTAGTTCCAAAAGTGAGATGTCAGAGGCCAAGGACTGGAGCTCTGGTCCAGATGAAGTCTCAAGTGTGCTAGTCTCAGAAGTCTGCCTAAACATACGAACATCAACAAATAAAAGCATGAAAACTTCTAGCACTTAGAAAATTAATGTGTCTGGATCTGTGTTAAGATGGGAGAAATAAATCCATGTGACAGACTTCAATTTTGAGAAACAGTATGAATACCATGCAAATTAACATTCAATAAATAACAAGAGGATACAGGAACTCGCTAAAAGGGAAAGACTGATGCTATACCTCTCACCTCTTTCTTCCTCTTTTATTATGAAGAAAAAACTTGGGAAAAAAAACCACAAGCTAGCAGTGAAAGAAAGTAACGACACTACTGGAAAGAAAGTCAGGAGTCAAAAAAAAAATGAGGTGGGGGAGGGAAGGAAAAAACAGGAAATAGACACTGAAGACAAAACAGGAAAGAAGGTCATGATTTGTCTAACAGCCAAAAAACTGCAGTGAGGCCAGAGAGAGGGGGGTAGGGTGGGAAGACAGAATCCCAATACAGGTTAAATTACATTGTAGAAGCTACTGGTCAACCCATAAGGTCTCCTCATCCTTCAAGTGCTAGGTTGCACGGGATCCAGCAATTATGTGTCCCTCACTTTTAAAACTCTTCCCAGCAGCTTCTTCATTTTCGTACATTTATTTCCTGACAAGGTTCAAGACTTGTTTCTCTCTTTTAAGATTTAAACAGTGCTCCTTCCTTTGCACTTGTAATTATTTTTTGTGTTTATTTTTAAGCAGCAATTGGATTGTGTAATGAACTAAGTGAAAAGCTATACTTCCTGGAAAAACTGGGTTACTGTATCTCCAAATCCATTAAATGACAAGTCTAATTAGTTCAGTTTTGGTTTTCTGACTTATTTACACATCCTTCAGTGTTTCAGTTCCATTCAACACCGATATTAGACGCAAAGATATTCATCTTTGGCTCACCAGTTCCTACACATTGGGCTTCTTTCTGGTATTAAACCACATCATGAATTATATCCTATTTACTTTTTGTTGAAGGGCTCAAAGACCAAACACCTGTGTAAAATATCTATCTGAAGACGAGCTAAGTATTTTGTGGAAGTTATAAAACTGACTCATCTATAAAAATATTCTGATTTTAGTAAAACATTTTACAGATAGAGAAACCTGAGCACTATGAAGAGAAAATGACACACAAGACACGCTCACTAAGACAACAGTAAAACCAAAAATAGTTCTCAAGCCCTATATGCTTAAATACTGACATCAAGTACTTCTAGATGTTCCATGTAAGGCGACAACAGCGTAATCTTTCCCTTATTTTCAGTTGAAACCCAGAGGTCTCTTCTCTCCAAAAATATTGGGCTGATGTTCCCACAGGGGAAGTTTAGTTTTCCTTAGACAATAGCAATACTTCTCAAATTCATATAGAAAAGAAAAAGCAGAGATAAGTCTTTTTGACCTGTTTACATTATGAGATCCTCTAGACATGCACAGAAATTATATTACATGCACAGAGTGTCAGAATTATATGGAGTTATGAAACCTACGCAGAGTTATGAAATGAGCTTTTTTTACTTCTAAAATTTTAAGACAGAAGTATTCCCAGCTCAATTGCCATTGAAAACTATTACATAAGCTAGAAGTGATACACCATGATGCACTTGATGTGCAACAAGTGATATACCATTTTTGTTTTGAACACCCATGCTAATTCATGCTGTGTGACATCACTAATAATCTGAGTTCCAATTCTAGTCTGGAGGAGACAGCCAACACTAACTAAACATTCAGTTCAGCAGAATTAGATTTCATCACAACTGTGCACATATGAACCAAATTTTAATCAGGTGAAGAATTTTGTGTTGGCAGATATCTTTTATGAGGTATTGCTGTCATAATATAACTCCCTGTAACTTCATTAATCACCATGACCACATTTGCACAGAAACAATTCAATACTTGAAGCAAAATGAATATGCAGTCTTTTTTCCGCAAAGAAAAACTGCAGCATTTCTCATGCCAATTAAAACAATGTTTCATTGTCTTTAACAAAGTAGAATGAATTTTAGACTGCTCATGTCTACAGAATACACTGCAACATTTGATACAAAAATCTAAATATTAAAGTTAACTTACTGGAAAAAGGAAACAGAATGAAACTGAAGACATTCCTTTCAAGATATACAGATAAGTAATATGGCACATCTTATTTGGTGTGACTTCCAAATAAGATTTTTAACCTGATGAAGAGACAAATAATTTTTTGTCCCTCAAAAGTTATATGAGCCAAAATATTATACTATACTTCATATAAAATGGAAAGTATGCTAAGCTATCCCAAAAAAAAAACTTCAAAAAGCTGCTAAGTTATTTATATAACTCTTATTCTGAAAATTACCAGCTTGCATTACTCTACGCTAAGATGCACATTTAAGCCTTTTAAATATATAGATACAGTCACACTATTATGAGACATTTAGAGGGAAATGGTAAAGGAAGAACTATGTTGGAGTACAAAGTTCCATAATCCTGTAGTGGGAAACACATTCCCTAAAATTCCCAGGACGTAGCAACAAGGCTCTTTTAGGGTATGATGCGTGGACTTTACCATTTGCAACACGATGAAACCCTTCTTACTTCATATTAGTTACAGGTATAAGCATCTCTTTCATCCTCTTTTCTTCTCCCTCCCCTCGTGTACCTTCACTTAATCTTACTTGCCTTTTTTAGAATCTTCCTGATTATCAATTAAGTACTATGCCTTCCACTCTTAATTCCATCACCATTGCTAGAAAGCCAGGGTGCCAAGCAGTGTCAAAAGCCTGGCTTACATCCAGACAGTTTAGATTCACCTGAACAAAAAGATTCATTATCAAACAAACAATTCAATATGCAAGCTGAATTTTTCTTTCAAATCATATCCCCAGAAGAACAAGCAAAATAAGCTGTTCACAAAATTATATGAATGCCTTTATTTGCCAACTGATCAAAGCAAAGATTTTCAAATGTAGTACTTAAAAGCTGTTCAATCAATAACAAGTGAAGCCAGAGGCAAACACATAATATGAATGAAACAGCTTCAGAAATAAATGCTTTTCTACAGCTAATTAGGGAGAACTCTACTACTACCTAGTATTGGGAATTTCTTTCTGCCCAAAGCAACTGGAAAACAGTATAGGCAAGATATCACTAAGATGTCCCGGGAAGCTGAAACTGAGATTCAGTTTTTCCTCTTCTGTGCATCACAATATATGTTCCAGTTACTGTCTCAACATCCCCAATAACTGGGGAAGTTACAGATATATTCTTAAAACTGAGATAGTAAAATCTGAGAATAAAAAATAAAAAAAAAATCACCAGATCTTTCTGCTCTAGTCTCCCAGAGTATCTTATGAAAAGCCCAGATTGATTATGTTCTTGATTCATAGCCTACAAAGACCCCTACTTTCCCTAACCAAAGGGATTACAGGCATCAAAAACTAACACTAGATTTCCTTTCATAAGGAACCTCTTCTAGAACAGCCCCTGATTAATGGAGATGAAAGCAGAAGGCCTAAAGAGTTCTGATTCTGCCTGACAAAAAACCCAAGGCGAAGTCTATGTAGAAGAAAAGGATTGTATGCTCTGCTGACGTTGTCAGTGGCCTCCTTTAAACTGTCATGGCTGGGATGAATAGCCTAAGTCACCAATCCATTTTATGACTGCTCAATCTGAGCCACGGTTTAAGCAGCATGCTGTGCTGCACAGGCTACGCTAATCCCAGTACATGTTAAGATACACGGAGAGCTGCAATCTGCTCATGCCCAGCAGACAAAGAATATCCCTCATCTTCTCTCTCACTGAGGACTGTGTTTATTTAATGAGTAAATTTTCCAGTTTGCAGAATAAATACAGTTTCAGCAAAAATATATATTCTTCATTACTCAACTCGGAGCAGGTTGTACTGTTTGCAGACCTCATGCAGAGCTGGTAGAAACACCACATTCTTGTCTCAATTTTGACCATGACACTGCTCTAAGAATTGGCTCTAACTAATCCGTAGTAATCCTTTAGTATATGAAAATAAATATATCCTTCAGTAAATGAAAATAAACCCAGCAGGAGCAAAAATCAATTATCAAAAGAAAAACTGTAAGAGGGAAAGATGCCATTTGTCTTTTCACTAATTCCTAGCATTACAGGCCTGTAGAAAAAGAAAGAATACTGAAGTCTCTTGGAAGATGTGGAATATTTCTACTTAGCGTTTAATCCCTTCAGGAAACACAGCAATAATAAAAGGAATGAAAACAAATTTTAAGAAGCTCTGTTAGAGCAAGTTTTTCTTTTTCTAGCTCTCAGCACTTTGAGAATAATCCAAGAAAAGTCTTTAACATTAAACATTAGAATCATAGAATCATAGAATAGATTGGGTTGGAAAAGACCTCCAAGATCATCAAGTCCAACCCTTGATCCAACTCCAATTACTATATCATGGCACTAAGGGCCACATCCAATCTCTGCTTAAAAACCTCCAGGAATGGTGAGTCCACCACCTCTCCGGGTAGGCCGTTCCAATGCCTGATTACCCTCTCTGTAAAGAATTTCTTCCTAACATCTAACCTAAACCTCCCCTGGCAGAGCTTGAGCCCATGTCCCCTTGTCCTATTGTTGGTTGCCTGGGAGAAGAGCCCAACCCCCACCTGGCTATAACCTCCCTTCAGGTAGTTGAAGAGAGTGATGAGGTCACCTCTAAGCCTTCTCTTCTCCAGACTAAACAACCCCAGC
>NW_020955265.1:2265493-2355630 GCF_003031625.1 Empidonax traillii
AAGCAGATCTGACAACTAAATTTTAAAACGTTAAAATCTTCAAGTTAATTAATGAAATTCCTATAATACTCCATAAAGCCATTTTCTAGAAGTGTTTCAACCTGTCATTTGAGACATCTATGAAGCCCTCCTGAAGTATTCACTCTAATCTTGCAGGAATAAAGTGAAAGGTTTTTTCCTGAAAAGAGTAACCAGGAATCATAAGTTCTATGTATGGCAAAGCAACAAAAAAAACCTCAAGGTTAGATGCCAACTGTTAGGTATGTTCTAAATAAATAAAGATAGAACTGACTATGGACTAAAAAGTTGTATTCCTAAATTAGAACAAGTATTCCAATATGTTACCCATCCTACTCTTAAGTCAGTTGCCTTGCAGTCAGGATTCATTGATCAAGTCTGCCAATACGAGGGAGAAAAAACTTGCTATCTCAAAGTCAGCAGAGCCTGCGGATGGGTATAATTTCTCAGCATTGTCTAAACACAAAAGTTGTACTAATTTGATGGTAAAACTATGTTAAAGAATATGTCCTCTGATTTCAGTTGGTTTGCAGTAATACTCTATCAAACTGTGTGCGTATGCCTTCACATAGATGTTCTCATGATTTTTCTCAAAAAACATCCTTTCTATTTTGTTTGACAGTTGTTGAAATGGATTTATTTCAACAATAATATAATATTACATTTGGCATTGCTGTTGTGATACTCAGTTACCCACATGGTGGACCCACAGGGTCATTTACAGTATACAAAGCAGCAAGTTCTTTTCCCCACTCCTACTTCCTAATCTCTTCCATTGGTCCTTTACAGCTCTGTCACAACCCTAGCAGTTCGCCACCCTTTTTTGAACAGTAAGAAGATGTAATGTAGCTTCTACCAGGCTTAGTAGAAGCTTGACAATGGGTTAGTTTATTAACAGACATATCCAACCAAAGTTTGAGCTATCCCTCTTTTGAATTTTGTGTCCAAATACCTATATTCACATCAATACTTCACAGGCAGCATTTAGGTCCCAAACTACATACAGCTGAAGACAGAAGCTCCTCTATCCCAATTCACAGTGCTATTACGGACACATGCAACAGTACGTGCACTTGTCTTCAGACTGGTAATTAACAAAGAGCATCAGTACTTAAACTATTTTGCTGATCTATCTGTATCACAAAAAAATGGTACTGCTGAAAAACATGGATTTCTTATGCAACATTTATATTATAGTGAATAGGGTAACATCAGGACAGCATCCTTCCAATTCCTTAGCTACATCAACAGCAGCTGTGGTCACATTTTTGACTGCAGAATAAACACATATCCTGAAAACATCCAAAAATAGTGTAGACTTGGCTACTGGAAAGTCTGTCAAACTTCATTTCCCTTACCTCTGTGAAATTACAAAAGCGTAATCAGCAAGCAGGCAATGAGACTAACTCTAGGCAGAAGTAAGAGTATATTCAGTAAGACTGAAATACTGAGTCAAAGATGATCTTAGTGAACCAATAGATCTATTTCCAGTACGAACAAGATGCATGACTACTATATAAATAATATGCCCTCCCCAGCTTTAACCCAGATATTGCCAGTGCCAAGAAAAGATATAGCAAGCTCTGATCCCTACATGAGATGTTACCAAATCTCCATATTTCTCTAACCCAAACTTTAGCAGAACAAGGCATTATCCTATTTTTATCTATGTTTAATAAATTGAGCAGCACAGCAGACTTTCCCTTAAATACAGGGATTTCTTGTCATGCTTGAAATCATGTGTACTCTTAGTGGGTGAAATGCGAAAGAAAAACTAATGACTAAACTATTACTGAACCAGAGTCTCCATTCTGAAAGTGTCTTAATGAACAGGGTGGAGTTTTAAAAGAACTGTTAGCTTTGATTTCCCACTTAGTGTCATTCACACAAATCTCTTGTGAATATCCAGTGTATTTTGCTACTTCAGGATCATGAGCCCTCCAAGGAGTTTTTTATAACAATTCTGAATAGCATAGAAGTAAAATGAACAACTTTGCCCACAAGCAAGTGCATATGGTAGTTCACCTTGCAAAAAACTTCAAACAAGTTTCCCTTTGTATTGGAGCTGTGTAACTGCACAATGAATTTAAGAGTGACCACCAACAACCCTTTTTATTAAGCTTTTATTTTCTTGACCTCTCACCACCCATTAACATTTCTTTGTGGTTTTTGCAGATCAAATAGTTACAGCTAAGTGAATCAAGAATCTAGCAGTTTAGTGCTCTGTACAGTGCAGAAGACCACCCTCTTTACTGGCAGTGTGCAATACAATGTAAATATTTTCCCACATTAATGTCAAAATACATTTTTAAAATATCAGATCTATCAATAGCATTTAACATTTTGGACAAAAAAAGGTGAGTATTCCCCTCCATACTGTACTCCCTTCCTCTATTTGTGACACCATAGGACCTTAAGAAGCTGACTCCAAAACAGAATTCCACAAGCCTGGCAGCCCCTCTGCTCCAGCACTTGGATGGAGTGCCACACAACCCCCACTTCTCAGGAACATAAGAAAGGCAAGATGCTGGGCAGCACAGATGAAAATAGCTCAAGAAGTTTAAGATGATTAATGGTAATTCTTAATGAACTCTAAATATGTTTGACTTCCTGAATATTCACTATCACATTCATCATGGCGAGGCTTCGCGAATGAAGATTTGAGAAGGGCTCTACCCACGCTTGCTGCAAGCGCGCTGATGGCTAAAAAGGCCAATGCGAGATAGACAAGTCCGGTTGCAGAAGGTACAGCAGAAAGACTCCCCAGGTGATATCAATGAGACGCGATTGTTTCTGCGCTGTCTTTTCTCCTCGAGAGTGATCCTGTGTGTGTTCTCAAAAGCAACAGCAGCATTATAGATGGTGTGTCTCCAGGCCTCTTGACTGGAGGCCAGAGTAGACCAATGGTGGTGATCAACATGGCCAAGGCTGAGGGATTGTTTCAGGCAGTCCTTGTATCTCCTCTTCGGGCCTTCTCTCTTGCGGCAGCCAGTGGCAAGTTCCCCATAGAGCACGATCTTAGGGAGGCGATGGTCCTGCATCCTGGAGACGTGCCCTGCCCAGCACAGCTGTGTTCTCAGCAGCATGGCCTCAATGCTTGTGACTGCTGCCTGTTCAAGGACAGACGTGTTGGTCACATAGTCAGTCCAGTGGATGTTGAGGATTGTACAGAGGCAGCGCTGATGGAAGCATTCTAAGAGATGCAAGTGGTGGCGGTAAATGACCCATGATTGAGATCCTATCATATTAATTCTCAATAAAAGCAACATTACTAAGAGTAAGGAAAGCATGTTGTAAACACACACACATTACACTCATTTTTATGTTGAAATGCAAAAGCTACAACAGCTTTCAGAGTTTCCCTACCTTGGAATAAGAAAATCTGAACTATTTAGTAATGCTACAGTGGAAAGAAACTGTAAACAACTTAATTGAGAAAATCTGATATAAAAATGAATGGTTATAAGTTTCTGGACTAGCTATATTAAATACAAATTAAGTGTTTGTGTTTTTTTAAAATGAATGAGATTTTGGGGCCACTTTTCCTAAAACACAACAAGATTAACAAACCAAAGCAATCTTTCAATGGCACTTGCAAAGGTCTTGAAATAGGTGATGTTTATTTTCAATTCTTGATGGCTCAAGAGACTTATTCCAAGTCTTTAATAATTAAATTCAAACATCCTAACACTCACCAAAACTGAAACTAGGACTTTGTCTACTTACACTGATGTCATACTGCTCAGCATTTCCTTTATGCACCACTTTAATCTTTCAGAATAGGAACACAGAAACCCAATGTACTTTTTCTGTTGCTTTGAAGAGACAACTCTCATTTTAGCCACTCAAAGAATGTGTTCTGCACTCTCTCATAATTTAATCACTGTCAGTCATAACAGGCTATTGTGAAAAATAATCCACTCATTTATTTTATCATCAGTGCACTCAAGCATGGTCAATTTACGAGCAACATAGTCACATGCATCAGCCACGAGAGATCCATTACAGAGCTGCTGGAAAGTTTGTGAACAAACAAGTTGCTTTCCTGTGATTATCTATAGGCTGAATCTAGAAGTCTCAGTCTTTTCATCCTATTTTCAAGCAAGAAACAAAAGAAAGCCTTCAAGCAATAGTTTTAGTGTTTACTTCAACACATGCTCACACAGACAGTAGGCTAATTGAAACTTCACATTTTAATATTAAACTACAGTAATAATATCATGCAAATCAGGGGCTGATGGAAGAAAGTGTCACTTTAATATCACCACAGTAGCTCACAGGACATCCCACATAAGCAGCACAGCTGTTTGTGCTGAGAGACCAAAAGCACAGCTGCCACTGCAAGTACAGGAGCTACAGAAAGTACACTAAGGCTTGGGAACTAGCAGGCTGTACAACAATCAGGAGTTGCCAAATAGCAGTCAGACCAATACACATGCATGCATTTTATCAAGCCCTGCTCACAGCATCAGGTTAATGAAGTCATGCAAGTAATCTAAGTAATAGCTTTGGGCTCTAAGAGATCCCAGCATTTCTAACCCAAGAACTGTTGCTATGTTTCAGCAGTTAGAAACAGACTGAGGAGTTATACGTGAGTACACACATTTTTTAGATGTTTGCACACGCATGTATGTATGCCATTCAGCAAGATCTGGCTAGAAAGCCGGGCAGAGAAACCTAATGAAGTTCAACCAAGACTAGAGTCCTACACCTAGCAAGGAATAACCCCAGAGCATCAGTACAAGTTACGAAGTGACCTGCGGCAGCTCCGCAGAGAAGGATCTGGGGGTCCTGGTGGACAACAAGCTGTTCATGAGCCAGCAGTGTCCTTGTGGCCAAGAAGGCCAATGGTATCCTGGGCTGCATTAGGAAGAGCATTGCAGTAGGTCAAGGGAGGTGATTCTGCCCCTCTACTCAGACCTAGTGAGGCCACATCTAGAATTCTGTGTCCAGTTCTGGGTTTCCCAGTTCAAAAAACACTAGAGTATTTTACTATAGTAACTACTAGAGAGGGTCAAATTGAGGGTTACAAAGATGATTAAAAGACAGGAGCATCTCTATTAGAGCCATGACTGTTTGGTCTAGAGACAACTGAGGGGTTGTTATCAATGTGTACAAATATCTTAAGGATAGGTGTCAAGAGGATGGGGGCAGACTTTTTCAGCTGTGCCCAGCAACAGGACAAGGAACAACTGACAAACTCAAACATACAAAGTTCCATCTGAATATGAGGAAAAACTTCTTTGCTGTGAGGGTGACAGAACTCTGGAACATGCTGCCCAGAGAGGTTGTGTGGTCTCCTTTTCTGGAGATACTCAAAACATGTCTGATCATGATCCTGTACAACCTGCTGTAGGTGAATCTTCTTTGGCAGGGAGGTTGGACTAGGTGATCACCAGAGGTCCTTTGCAACCCCAGCCATTCTGTAATTCTGTATGCTATAGTCTTATCTCATACAGCCAAATATTTGTCAGGAAATAACCTCCTATATAAGACATCATATAAATTTCTACTATAATACAGAATGTCAGGAAATCATTCAGATTATAATAAATCTTTACGCCTTTTAAAAATTTTCAACTGATAAGTGCAAAATGAATACATAAAATTTTTTCTTAACCAGAGCATCTCACTGAATCCTGCCTTTTTATGTGCCATAAGCAGAACACTTGCACAATACCCAGCCTTAAAGTTCTGATATCTCTCCTATTTTAAAATCAGGATATAATTAAAAACATAGTGTTTTAAAGAGCCCAGATTTCCAGTATTAGCATTTTTAGTCAGGATATGCAGATAAACACAGAAATAGTCTACCACTAAGTTTAGAAAGAAACCCAACTAAAGTAGCATCACTTGGAGCACTCAGCCATTAAGTTCCTTGGCAAGCTTCACTGAGGGAGATGCCTCACCTACCCAGCCTTTTGGCAGTAGTACGATGCTACAGGGCAACCTATGTGGGAGACATGGCAGACATCACTGTACGTCCTGCCAAAGCCTCACGCATTTATCTGGAGAAAAATCATAGAAGTACTACATATGCTGAGAAATTGGAGCACAGATTTGTATTATGCTGTGCTCCATAATGTACCTGACCAAACCAGTATTGCAATTCTCACAGAATACAGAGATTAGGGATTTGTCTAATTCTGCCAGAAAATATTCCCAAAAAAATCACAGGTAAATTCTGATTATTGAAGTAAGACGTGCCTACCAGTTAGAGTACAATTAATCTTCCGCATGGACACTCAATCACATAATACAATGCAATCCGGTTAATTAGTAGAGCCAATGTATTAGGCAGCTGCTAAGGTATTCCTTGTCCTGAAGGGAATTTTGGCTGCTAGAAGAAAGCCTGCTTTGAATGCAACTGCTTTTACAATGAAAATTAATAAGTGACTTCCATTAGAAACCCACAGTGTATCAGAGCTGTCTAAGAAAGTATATCTATAAATGTATACATACAAACGTGTATGAAAAACATCATGCCTCTTCCCTGTTTACAGAAATTTAGTTTAGCCTCGAAAAGCATTTGGTATCACAAAGTATAACTTTCCAGTTAAAGGAAAATTACATACTTGGACTTATTTCTTTATAAGCACAAAGATATCAATACAGCAAAACTGCTTATTTTTCCACTACACATCACTATACCATTCAACTTCTAGGTGTCAAAACAGTAAAGCAATAGAGCAGCACCACTAGCCAAAAGAATTGATGTAACTTTAAATCAAGCCAATACTTTACAGGAAACCTCTTCAGGCTCCAAAGGTTACTACTGTTAAATATTCCAAAGTAGTCAGTGAGAAGCAATTTTTCATGCAGTGGTCAGTATTACAGTCTGACGAGCACTCAGAAAGAGGCTGAGAACAAAAGCTGGAATTTGCTACTCAATTAGGTCAGACACACCAGCGCCTCAATAAGCAAACACTAGCAAATACACCCAGTCTTTGCCATGGCTAGAACCTCTAACTCAGCAACAATTATGTTTGGGACTCATGCACTGTAAGTGTAATTCTGCTACTAGTATATTAATAGATGTACACTCTGAAAAATACAAAATAACACAGAAATCCACCCCATCAATCTCACCTGCTAAGTTAGGCTATCAGGCTTCTCTTAAAAAAAAAACAACAAAACACCAAAAACCAACAACAAACAAACAAAAAACCCAAACAAAACACACCACAAAACAAACAAACAAAAGAACCCCAAAGCAAAAAACCCAGGTTTTAATCATTGGGTTTTTTGTTAACATTTAATTTTGTGTCCCTGCTACCTCCTTTATGTACAAGCTGTTTCCTATTCTCTCACTATATATACTTTATACAGATATTTAATATAAATTATTACCGATAAATTCCAAAAAACTGCCAGTTGTCACTCTTACAGAAGTCTTCAGTTTCACAATTAAGCCTAAAATGTAATGCTCGTTTTCAAAAACAGTTCTACAGACTTAAGCATGAGATAGTTATGTTTATAAAAATACAACTTAAGAAAGCCTGACTCCACTTTACTCCTTGAGCAACAATGTGATCCTAGATGGTCTACAACTAAAGCAGCCCAGGAGTGGGTTCCCTTCCAAATTAATTATCAATATCATGATTATCACAGGAGCAAACACAGTCACTTGAACCCCCTCTCGCCACAGAAACACCATAGCATCAACCTGATATGACAGTGAATCCCATGTGGATCTACTGCAGTCAGCATTTCCACTCAGGAACTACTGCTGATGCTTCAGTCTCTAATGAGAGGGTACAACTCCTGGATTCTTAGCCAAACAAATATTTTGGTGTGAAACCACAGGGCAACAAAGTTTAGTGTCGCTTAATGGCAGTGCTACATTAGGATGGCCCTAGACAACTACGAATAATTTATTTTGTTAAATCAGATCCACGTCAATGTCTATTTAAAATGATGGATATTTCTGAAAATTAGGATAATTAAAGGAATACCTGCTATAAGGAAAAAAAGAAATTACTAAATCTGTAGTCAAGTGGCATTCTAATTGTCATTTCAAAATTCTAATAGACTGACATAATAGAACTGTTTTCATCAGAGTCTACAAAACAATGAGTATGTTATTCCACAGAAATAAATTTTTTAAAGAAAACTTGTTTTCTCCTGGGACACACAGCACCTTACTTTGCAGTGACTGACTTGTCTATATCTCTAACCTGAGGCTGCCTTCGAAACATAAACACATAATCAATTCCAGTTTGAAGTATACTGTATTGCAGAAACTGAGAAATATCCTTCTATGACACTATATGGATTAAAAATTAAAGACACACTGGCCACCTCAGAACTTGCTGTCAGGGTAACCCCAAAACAAGCATCCAAGTAGTATGTCAGGTACAACAAGTACTGATAATCAGTTCTCTTCAAACGGTTGTACTACAGAATAAGTAGAAAACAGTCTTGAAAGCGAACATTTTGCATCTCCAGAAATATTAGAAAGAAACAGATTTGACAAGTGAAATCTTTAGTAGTAAGGAGTTTTGTATTGCCATGACACAACCATCCTTATTCCAGTATTAGACTGATTACTCTGAACTTACTTTTTGGAGAAACTGAGGACTTTATTGGTAGTTAACATATTTATTTGACTTATAAAGGATTTATTGAAGGTCTTTTTCCAGAATACTGTTTTCTACACAGTGGATTTACTGGTTTGGCTAGTTCCTCCAATTCCAACAGCAAGCTAAAGCAGTATCATAGGTCAAGCACCACATTTCTCAAATTACCTTAGCTTTAAGTTTTGTACACATTATCGAAACACTACGCTTTTCAAGGTTTCCTCAACCTTTTATCCTACTACTGGCATCCTGATAAGCAGAAAAATCAAAAGAAACTTATTTTAAAGAAAATAAAAGCTATCAGAGGAGATTCATATCACTTATTACAAATGCATTTTCAAAAGCAAATCACAAAGACACTTTGAGTAAGACATTTGCCACTAAACTAATTTGAAAGTTTAATTTCAGCTGCTGTGTCTCTAAAGGCTTCCCAGCAGTACTGACAAAATTAGCTCTTTCCCGTTACATTTATTTTTGCTGCAGCAAACAGTACAAGCTTCGACTTTCATCCTTTCTTCCATAGTTTAGGAGTCCCAGTGATATCCCCAGCATCACTGCCACAACTGCAGTCCTGTCTGCATACTATGCTCCTGACTTCTTACTATCCAAAAGCTGACCTTTGACAGCTTCCCAGAAATCTTGCAACCAAAATAGAAACAGAGCTAAGGATATAGCAAGAATTAAGCTTTGCTCTAGCTTGCCTCTCTACCTTTTGCAACAGAGAGCTATTGCAACAACATGCTGTTATCTTACCCTCCTTTCCCAGAACAAATGCCAGTACAGGATGGGGCAGGATGCAGAGGAGGGGGCTGCAGACCACACTCAGTGTCAGCATCCTGAGCCATTCATGCAGCCTTTGTGACACAGCAGACAAAAAACAGACCCTCCACCGAGAGAGTCTCATTGGTTTTAGTCTGAGGTTTTGCTGCCCTTATCAGCCCCCCGTGCTACAGATCAATTCAGTAACAAAAACTGTTACATGGCAATCTTTGTTCATACCTTTTCCTTCTGAAGACATTAAAACTATTACCTTGTCCCCAACGTTAACTTTTTATTTAAAAAATCTCAGTTGTTTGGCAGATTTTCGTATAATCTTTCCAATCAAGCCTCACAAGAGTTTAAACTAAGCACTTCGGTTAAACTCATTCTTTGAGGGGGGTGAGGGTGGGTAGAGAAAGGAAACAGGTTGCTACTACTACTGAAACAAAACAAGAAGAAATTAGTTTGTTTCTGGCTACTTCTAAATTCACTGAATTATTTCACTTGAACCTCCTGAAGTGCCTCAGGAGACATTCTTCTGCATTAAGTTTGCAATTACACTACAAAGCTATAGTAAAAATTCTTCCTCCCTTTACAGCTGTCCCTCTGTTTACAGCTTCACTTAACTGAACTGTTGCCATCAGCTACTGCATTTTACACAGACTCTCCTATACATATATTGTAAAAACTGTTGTATGCCATCTGCATTTTTGCTTCAACACTCTTCTAGATATCTACAACATCTACAACTTGCCAGTACTTACTTCTCAGCTATAGGCTCATTCTTTAAGTGTTTAAAAACTGTTCTCCACTATTTTCCACAATCTGTCAGTCATTAAGAGCTTTGCAATTTAGCCAGAATTATGTCATAGGCATAAAGCATTTTCAGTAGTAATTTTGAAGAGTTATTTTTGTGTCTTATTAAAGTAAGAATTATTGTTACTTTCATTCAGGAATACTAAACAGGTGCATGATTGAACTGGTAGGTAAGGTAGCATCATTTTTTAAATCATTCTATCCATCCAGTTTTGTCCCATTTGATACCCTCAAAATAAAAATAATTTACAACGCTATTTCATTCAACTTTTCAATACAGTGCACATCAAGTGTGCCCACTCCTAATCAAGTTAATTTTTAACAGATTGAAGGAACAGCAGTTCCATACCTGGAAGGAGGAGGTTAGGTACCATCTACTTAGGCTACAATTGCTCATTACAATTTTGATTTAATATGTGTCTCTCCAGCTGATGTCTAAAATGAACTATTACACATATGTAGCTTAGGGAGAACAGCTAATGGAAATAAACAAGGAACAGTCTCTCCATAGAACTGCGAAGAAAGTTGAAGCAGCAGCCTCCTAATGTGGTAAGGGAAAGCAGGAATACAGAAGTGTGTACAGTGAGAGAAGCTTCCTAAATGGCGAACTGCTGCCAAAGGAATTGCATGTAAACAACCCTGTTTATTTTTATGCTATGAAGACAATAGAGACTTAATCTGTGAAATCAACAATAACCTTTTTCTGCTAATTAATACCAATTCAATGAATGGCCTATATGATACAATTACAGAAAACAGTAACAGTAATGTAATTGTTTTGTCTTGCCTGCAGTTACAATCTCTTATGAAATACCAAGTCCTCAGAAATGAGATTCAGGATCCTGGACTCAGGATAGGTATCTAGAGGTAAAGACCAATCTTTACAAGATGGTGCTGCTTTGGGAATCCACTTTTAGAACCTCTTTACAGAGAAATCTAGTCTTGTAAAATATCTTCAGGAAATGCCAGACACATTTGTGATGTTAAGAAATCAATTTCCGATTTCATGCTAGATAAGAAAACCAACCCTCCTTTATCTTCATGACAAAGTCTCATTAAATACCTTGGTTCTAAAAAGATACAAAACACTTTGCATGTGGCAGATACAAGTGAAACTGTGGAAGAAACCACATTTATTTCAATAGTTTTTGTTTGCAGCACTTTGGTTTGCCCTCAAAGCAAACCAAACAATTTGTTGTACTAATCCAATTCCTTTGCATTATGGACAGTAGCTTCTATGTGCACAGTAACCAACGTTTTCACTCTTTGTAGCTTCAGTTTTCCTTGCTGCAGACTCAAAGAGCTACATTTCAGATCAAACCACAGACCAACAGATGCGCGATAAAACTAAGCTAAGAGCACCAACAATTTGTCAGTCAGGAATTTCACACAACCAAATAGGTAGACAGGAAATTCACATGCCAAAAAATAGACCACAATATATAGCTTACATGAAGTTTAAAAGAATGTCAGTAGGTAAGCTTCCATTTCATGTTAAGATGCTAACTTAACATACCTCCTTACTATTAAAGAAAACTGATTGGCTTTAAAAAAATCTCTCCAAAGAAGATCACCGTATTTTAACAAACAGAATATGTATCTTAAATGCTCTAGAAAAGCAGTTTACAGTCAAACAATTATTCAAAATAGTACTAATAAATTTTTCTCCCATCCTCTAAAACACTGACTTTCATGTTAGAGGGAATATTCTAGATTTTAAGATACAAGCTTTACACTTTTTAAAGCAAGTTTTAAATACCTTGAAATTTGCTTGAACGTCTAAGTTGGAAAGACATGCAATTCTATGATTTGCCACTCTCCATATTCATTCCACGGAGTGATAGTGAAATGTGTTTGTATATGGAATAAAATTTCAGAACTGTGTTCTACTCAAGTGATTTAGAAGAACAAGAAGCTGACATAAAGCATTTGACTTGTATTAATCTAATACTTTAGCTATCTTATTAAGCATGTTTATATTAATAATTTGGGTATCTGGAAAAAAAAAAAAAACACACACACAAAACCCAAGCACTAAAAGTACTAAACTCCTCTTAAAAATCAAGGGATAGCTGGGCATCCAGTCTTTCCCTCAGAATCTTTCCATACAAGGGCATCTACTCTCTTCATTTGCCTCTCTTCACACTTCAATTTAACTTAAAATATCTAAATTATTTGAGTAGCTTGGTCATCACACTCACAAAAAGTCTTAATGGAAAACAAAACTATGCTCAACTATTTTTCCCCCTGTTCTTGTGTAAATGGGGAAGCCACTGTCACCTCCAATGGCACAGTTAGCAATACAGGTCTGATCACTGAGGACTAAAATTCATGATACTTTGACTCTAGCAGAACTTAAAAGATTTAGCTATAAACTCTACATTTGATAACCAAGAAAAGACAGAGTCCAACATTTCTGGAATGCCTGTGTGGGCAACACTGTTTGTAATTCTGGGGGTTGGTGCACTCAAACAATGGTTTATAGGAGATCTTTCAGATACAATTAGATTGCAGACCATTGGTTCCATCACGACAAGCCTGAACTGTCCTCAAATTTAGACAGTATTTACAAGATATTTAACTGGGATGCATGAATTAGAAGCATGACCATGATCTTGCCTTCTCCAGCTATTCCTTACCTTCTCTTTCCCCAGGTGCACTAGGGAAGGAGCCAAAGAGACTAAGTAGTACCCATCCCCACAGAGTTTTCTGTCCTGATGCAGAGACTGGGATTTATAATCAAAACTGTCTGGGACACAGACTGCTGCTAGTGTTGCCTGCAATGCTGGCAGGCTGTTAAAGTTACAAAGAAAGAAGTATGTGCCAAAATATGTACTCTTGCTTGCCAAGCATATAATCCTGATGCATACTTCCTGATAGGAAAAGGATTTAATAAATATGAGACAATTTCCTTTTCCCTTTGCTTAGAAATGGTCTTCTTTCCCACATGCTTAAGGTCAGAGAAAAAGAAACAGCATAGCTTCCACACTGAAAAGACAGGCAGTTAATTCCCTGCCAGGAATACTCAGGTTCATTTGATCAAGATCAAGCATATTCTGTATTTTCTCAGCAATTCTGATGACAGTCACCAAGACAAGTTCTGGAATCTAACGGTCTCTGTCTCCCGTTACTCATGAAACACATCAAAACATGCTGGAGGGTTAGATTTTTTGGAGGATATGGCCCCAGTCAATGCTGGGCTCACTCTACAGTAAGCTCTACTAGGAGGTTCTCTCCTAGTTGGAAACAGAAAGGGAACACCTGTGAAGGACTAGGGGTTTTTCACTTGAGTCCCGGCATGTACTTTTTAAAATGAGAGAGAGGAAGTTTGCTACAAAACTTTCCATGTCAGACATTTTAATTAGATAACAGGATACGTATAGGTTAAGGGCTAGCTTCTGATGCTTAAAAAGGCCACGGAAAGAAGAGCAAAATACATGGGTCAGGGAACAGAGTATAGACAGCACTACAGAGCTGAGCCACTCAAGCTTACTTCATTACTATAGCATGGCAACATTTAGAATTTAATTTAGTATATTACCATGAGTGATACCAGTAAAATATGGCACAAACCAAAGCTAGAGTTTCAAAAGAATCCCCATTAAGGAAAAACTAAGGGTAGCTAACAATATATCCAAAAGATCTTATTGAAGAACCAACATGAAGGCAGTATTAATAGCTATATTAAAACCCTGTGCCAAAAATAATCTTAATGCATTTAAGGAAACTCTTACCTTCATAATAAGACTTTCAAAAAAGAATCAGTTGTCACTTACATCTAACAGAGAAGAGTTTCCAAGTACTGAGAGACGTCCAGCAAATGACTTAAGTGTTACTAAGGTAACGATCGTGACTGTATTTTCCCTGACTTGCAAAATTCTTCTAGTTAACATCTTTTCCTATTTGTAAAAAAAGGAGGAAATAAGACCTTTTACTCACGACAAGGTGTCAGAAATTTCAGTTATTAAATAAGATATACTCAGCTGAGTGAACACAGAAGCTTAGAGAGGACAGAGCAAAACAGTTGACATGGGTTTTGGAGCAAAGGTTGTAAGTGATGTGTCTATCTTCTCCCAAGTAACAGGACAAGCACAAAACAGCCTCAAGTTGCACTGGGGGAGGTGTAGATTGTATATGGAAAAACTTCTTCACTGAAGGGATGGCCAGGCATTAAAACATGCTGCCCAGTGAAGTAGTTGAGTCACTATCTTTGGAGGTGTTTAAAAGACTTGCAGATGTGGTGCCTGGGGACACAGTTTAGCGGTGGACACGGCAGCGTTAACCTAATAGTTGGATTCAATGATCTTAAAGGTCTTCTCCAACCTGAACAATTCTATGACTCTATGAACACACAGAGTTTATATAGCAGCAAGGTTTGCCTGACAGCAAAAGGTAGTCTACAAATACTCAGTGTCACCAAAAGTATTAACCATCCTTAAAATAAAAAACATTACACCTGCTGGCCTCATTTCCTACAGAAAAAAGTCCTGCGCAATCATACTGCCCATTCATCTGCTTGTTATCCTTCTCTAGTAAGTTTTAAGTTCAATGGTCAATTTTAACCAAATTTAGCAGCAGTCCAGAGGTCTCAATACTACTCAGTTACTACAGGACATGCCAGTTTGGCAGGAAATAAATCCCAAATAGTGAACAGTGTCTGGTATAAATCCGTAAGTACCATGTTCTATTTGCATTACTAGCTTTACAGTCAGCACTTACCAGCAAGACAAAGTACACGCTGAGTGATATTTGAATGATTCTGCATCAAGTATACTTAGGGAATACTGTATACTTGAAAAAATAAAAGTAGTTGAGAAAATAAAGAAAAGGGGTAAAGACAGGACAAACATTTATTACAGATAGGAAAAAAAAGTTGACACTTTGTTATAAAGGAGAGCAGGGAAAAGTCACAGAAGATGAAGCCTTATGAGTTGTTCTGCTAGAAGTTAGTTTACAATATTGAAAGATTGATGCTTTCAAGTAAACATGTAATCCTCCTAAGAATTCATTTCAAGAAGGTCAAAAACGTATTTATTACCACCAGCTAAGAGAGACTACTATTTCAGCATTCATAGAATGATTTGGGTTGGAAGGAATCTTAAAGATCATCTAGTTCCAAAGCTTTGCCATGGGCTAGGGACACCTTTCACTAGACCAGGGCATTCAGGGCATCCAACCTGCCTTTGAACACTTCCAGGGAAGGAGCATCCACAATGTCTTTGGACAATAGGCCCCTCTTCCAGTGCCTCATCACCATTACAGTAAAGGATTTCTTCCTAACACCTAATATAAACCTATTCTCTTTCAGTTTAAAGCCATCATTCCCATATTACTACTTCTAACTCTTATTGTACAGTGGAGCATGAAAGGAAGAAAAAGGAGAGAGAACACAAGTGGGACAATATTTCAAATAAATGAAACACTGATTATTACCTAAAAATTCTACCGCTCATGTCCTGCTTTTACCACACTACTACTACATTTATTAGAAAGTTTTTTGAAATAAGTTAGCAGAAGAAAATCCAGCAATATAAAGCAATTTCAGTGGATATTAGATAGATGGGACCTTTAAATCCAGTTTTTTCAGCTTGCAGGACTCAAGAGTTTTGCACTATGCATTTATTCCGTCTCCTGCCCACCCACAACCATAATACTCAGAATGCAAAGTAATTTGTGCTTTTAACCCAAGGAATCTGCAACTCAAACATATGAACAGTTAGCTGACTGAAAAAGCACAGGGAGAACTGCAAAGCTGTATCTGCTGCAGGTATACGAACTAATAATGCAAAGAGGATGATATAGATTAAAAAAAAAAAAATAAAAAAAAGTGTCTCCTGAATTTCTAGTTTGACAATTTTGGTCAAATGCCTACAATGGTTTTGCAAGTATTCAAACTGAGTCAGCTCACACTGATTATTAATGTACCTCAACTGTTGCTGCTGACAAATCTAAAAACACAACACTTTCGATAGTCATCTCAAAATTTTGGCAGCAGCAATTCCTCATAGTGCAAATAAGTCATTTCTGTAGTCCTGTCACAACGACAGAGAATTTGTTGCAGTTTAATGGGCATAGTGAACTCTTAAGACTGGAAGCAAAGAACACATCCACTATACATAGAAATAGAAGTGTCACATGTACATCAAAACCTTCACTCACAGCTGGGTAGTCCATCTACTGCCAATATGAGCACTAATGGACAATTTCAAAGCTGCAATGACAGCTTAGACACATCTTCACAAATAAACAATACATAAAGCACTTCAGTGTCACCCAGGGAACTGACTATATGGAACCAACTTCCATATAGTAATCTTTTGAAGAGCACACAAAGTTCAGTAGGCTATGTTAGAAGTATCTATCACAAAACACATCAGAGAAGATGATTTGCTAGCTTTGTAAAGCTCACACTACTTAAAGTTTCTTGACTTGGAAGAAAAAAATATAAGTCAAATTACAATATTTTTCAGACTCTATGGGGAAGAGAAAAAGTGAAGAGTCTTTGGAGTCTTATTCCAAGAACTCAGTGGATCTGATTTAGAACTCTCATAATTGCATCTCAACCTTTTCTGAAAGGTCAGGAGATACCTCATACTTAACAACACTCTAGTCTTCTAATGCTTATTAAGCTGCAGAACAACACAGATAATATAGTCATAAAACTACCAAAAAGAATTATAGAACATTCAGAAGTCTCTTAATGCATACAGCTTTATATTTTTGGGGTAAAAAAAAAAAATCATAATTTTCACTACATTAAATTCTCTCAAAAAGGTATTTTCCACCACTTCATTTCAGTGCCCCTCCTTGTGCGAACTGCTGCTGGTGATTTTGGAAAACCACTACAACTAACCATTTTGATGCAAGTTCTTCTTTAATTGAGAACTAGGAGTTTAAAAATATGGTATTAGTCTAGGCAATGACAGTATCATAACCAAAAGATACTAGTTCTGCAAAATAATGAATTCATAAGAAAAACAAGAGTATTAAGTCAACGGCAACAACAATCAGTAAATATGTTTCAGAAGTATTTTAACTTTATAGACCAAGTTAAATGTTTAAGTCAAAATCTTCTACATTAAGAGGAAAAGAAAAACCATCCACAGGAAACAAAGTTGATTTTACTGACCATACATTGCTACGCTGACTCAAATGTCTTGTGAGCACAAAACCACAATAATGCAATGTCATTGCATTACATCAGATTGCAAGTCTGATTACTTCTCACTTTCTGTACTTTACGCTATTCAGGAACTAGCTCCTAGTCAGACCTTTGAATATCACCATTTGCACTATGATGCTCAAAAAACAGCCACAACATCCACTAGCTGTTTGGGGAAAAGACTAGCAGCATTTAACCCTCAGGTGAAATAAATACAGCTTATCCTAACGTAAAGAACGCAGAACAAAAAACATAGGTTACCTCGGAAAAAAAGAGGCAACTTTAGATTCCTCCTTTTATATTAGTTCTCACCACAGAAGTTTAGCCCCCTTCACACAGTAATTCGAAATGGAATGGTAGTGGAAGTCAAAGTCCACTTTACATGCATTAGTGACTTCTCCCTTGCTATCACTTCTCCACATATAGCAGCAAGCTAAGGGTTTTATTTTTCTGTCCAGTTCCACAAAACTTCTCCACTAAAATCCACAAGCATGTTTTGAAGAACAGCAAACAACAAAACAGACAAATGATTCAAAAAAGCAACTACAACCAAACCAGTGGATCAAACTGGAAAACTGAATATAGTACACTCACTTGGCTGTAAAGCACTGAATGTAAAACTCTAGCATAGTATTTTAGCCCTTTGCAGAATACTTCAGGGCATCAGCAAAGACAGTGTTGACATGTGAATAACTGCATACTCTGGAAAAGTAAATGTAGCCTATGGCAGTGCTTTTCAAGTACAAAGACAGGTCATTAAATTAAAAGGTTTTTCATGCAAAGGAAGATATCCCTTAATAGCTAATGAGGCATCTCTCTCAGTCTAGGGGGTGAAAGGAGCAATAGCTGTTTTCAATACAAAAGGTCAGAAGCACTGACTGAATATGGGAGTATATTCAGCTTAGTTTGATTCTACAAAAGAGTCCTTATGTTCCAATCATGTTGATGTAAGGTCTATATTAGATTATCTCATTACAGCAATAGCTATGTTGCCTATTTTTTAAGAAAGCATTCTGAGGTGACTGCTTCAATTTCAGCAAAAGGCCTCAATGTGATCACTTCCACACACTCTCTTCACTGATGATTCCTGTCGTCTTGTAGGGATACACTGAAAATGAAAGCTGCCCTATGGACTCCTATGCAGCAAGTCACAGCAGCTATTGAGGGATAGAGTGGATCAAGTCAGGTTCCAGAGCTGAAAGCCATCCAGCCGGCTTTAGATACCACTGAACAAGAGGAATGGCCAGTGTTCTACCTCTTCACTGCCTCATGGATGGCAGCCAGTAACCTATGGGGGTGTCTAGATTGACGGAAAAAGACCAATTGGTAGTGCAGAGGTAGCCCACCCGGGCTGCTGAATTGTGGCAGGACATCACTGCCCAGGTAGAGAGGATGGCTGTAAAGGTATGTTATTTTGCTCATTTAAAACAGAAGACCACAAACACTCAGCAGGGCAAGTTGAGATTACTAAAGCTGCCCCCTTCTGATAATCGAGGGCAAAACAAAAAAGAGAGGTTAAAGTGTTTGAGTCACAACTTTAGTAAGACAATTTGTTGCAGTAAAACACAAAACAGGAAAGTAGCTTACCCACAACAGCAACAAAGGCAAAGAATTCACCTCCAACATGAACACGTGAAGTAAAAAAGAAACTAAAACTTTATATTTCATGTAGCTGCTATAAGAAGTTTTTATCAACAGCATTTTCATGTCGATTAGCCTACCTTTAACTAATGCTTTTATTTAAGAACTTTAATGATCTCTCCTAACACTGACCCACAAAACAGACAATACAAAAGATATACAATACCTCAATCAACTTTTCTTAGGTCCTTTTTCACTCCAAACAGCAAAAAGTTTGTTTGCCCTACACCTAACTGACAATTTTTTTTATTTCCCATTTTCCCAACATCCTGACACTTCCCTCAAGATTTAATAGCATTCCCCAAGAACAGTATCTCCTAGAAACCTATAGCCAGGAACAGCACTACTCATAACTTAATTCTATTGTGCCAACAGATCTGTAGCCTTTGTTCTGTTTGGGGTTGGTTTGCTGTTTTTTTTGTTGTTGTTTTTTTTTTTTAAGTAAGAAATAAAGTTACATTGAATAGGATATCTGATAATATGAACTTTATTTGCCTTTGAATTGCTACCCTCATGATCAATTTACCAAGACACACATAAAGACATACTGCCCAAGTTATCTGAAACAAAGCTTCAGTCAGGAAGGTAAAAAAAAAGAAAAAAAAAAAAAAAAACACCCAAAACAAATCAGCCAGAGAAAAACCACATTCTTCCAAACTAAATGCTGATGCTTTTGCCTTCTTGACATAACCAAAGGTCTGAAAATAGTCACAGAATACAAAATCACTTGTTGTGTCCTGTCCTGTTAATTTAATTGCTTATACGCTGAGCCTTCCAGCAAGCATCACATGTGGTTGTTAACCTTGGGAACAATACAACATGAAAATCCACTTAGAATTTGAAAATTAAAACTTGCAGAGAAATATGTTAACGTCACTTTTTCACGTCTTAAAACATTTAACAAAAACAATTTAAGGAAAACTGACTTGTTTTTAAAATGAGTAAAACAAGAACATTCTTGCAAACTTTTGAACAGAAAGAACCCACAGATTTTTTTTACTGAATATCTGTTACAAGCAAGCCAAGATCATACAGCAGTAAAAGAACAAAGCAGGTTGATTTTGACTTCAGATTAACACCTGAGCTATAACATATTAGCTTTTTTTTTTTCCAAATAACTTTACCAGGCAAATTAATCTTCCCACATCATTCAACCATTTATGGATTCAAGATGTCTTAAGATAGAAAACCAGTGACTAAACAGTTCATCCAGTAAGAACTGTTTTCATCTAGTCCCATTCCAAAAAGTTTTAACACTGCTACATACAGCATACATCTCACCCTTTATCCAAGGCACGACATACTCTAAACCAGCATCAACCACCAGGTAATTTTATGATAAATGAACCAGTACCATAGTAGGCGTTGCCTCGGAATGCAACTTTAGAAAATGAAGAAAAAAATTAAAAATCAGCAAAAAATTTAATAAAAGGTCTGAAAAATGCAAATAAGCTACATTTTTATCAAATAAATGGTTTTATACATATATATATATATATGCGGAGCATGTTTTGCATTTTTCACATTAGCTTTTAAAAATCCATTTGCAGGCATTAAATCAAACTCTTAACTCTTAGCCTACTATTTCAAATTTCATGATTCCTCAAGATAGTTAAACTATTTACACTTCCAAACAATTTAGCACAGATAAAATACTTCAGCTAACATATGGACATTTTTATAATGCTTCATTATGCTTTTTGAAACACAAGAAACAGACATCCAGAATACAGAGACAAGAAGTAAAGCCACTTCTAGCATCATCTTCATATCAGTGCTAAAATCGCATCAACCTTTCCTTCAGGGAAAACTGTCTCACATTTAATACCTGGTCTCTAATTAAGACTGCAAATATTCTGTTTCAATTACTGAGTTTGTAATGGTCCAAGGATGAAAGAATGTAGGGTCTTGTATCTCATACTAAACTTGCTAAAATTAGTGGGCATATGGGAGGGAGAGTGAAGGGAGCAGCAATCTGGTGTATATATATGGTTTCTTAAAACTAGATTATTTGACTACATCACCCCAGCACTCTCTACAAGCCAGAACACTATCATTTACTACTGTGTTCTGTAGCAAGATTTCATTTTTGCTTCGGATAAGATTTTTAAATATATATATCTCTGGCAATAGAGCTCATTTTACAGATAATTTTTATGAAGAACACACCTTTTCTCGAAGAATTTTCTGACCTACAACACAGGGTTGAAATATTCCCAACTTCACTTTTATATAGCTTAATTTCTGCTGTAGTACAAGAATAATGTACTAGCAACAGTGTAAACTTCCTCCCTCCCCCCCCCAAATACCTCATCTATTTGGTCTCTACAGTAAGTTATTACTCCTGCAGTTATGACATGAAACTTAAATAGCATTCTTACTTTCTGAAGGGTCACAGGGACTAAATTAAACAGTGACAAAAAAAGTAATGTTTTAATATGTTGTGTGTTTGACCTTATCTTTTAATTCAATTCAGTAGAAAAAAAACAGCAACAGTGATTTCAGCCTTCAGAAACACGTCTTACCTTTCAGAATGAAAATATTCCAACACACTTGCAAAAACTTAAAATGGTCTCACGTTATAAGCAAGTATCATATTCAAGGACTGGGGAGGGGTGAGGAAGGAAAAAATAAATCTTTAAGTGCACAGATTTCATTAAGCATTAATTGCTTTCTCTAAGACATCCTTGAGCACACATGGAGTCAAGAAAACACACTGCAAAAGTGAGGCCAAATACACAACAGTTTAAGTTAATTAATTGAGATAATTACAGGTCCAAAACAGGTTTAATACCAAAATCACTTACAATTGGGATTTATAAAGAAGGAGTAGTAACATTGATATGTAGCAATCCCAGCTTCGATCCACTCAGCTGCCTGTGACCATTATGTAAGACAACCTCTTGTCAAAGACAACTTCAATACACAAGTGTTGGCTACAGAAGGGACAGGGCACCCTTAAGACCAAACATAGACTGAAGTATGAATTTAATGCTACAGCATTCTTTGTTTTTAGTTGTGGGTTCCCCATCCTGCCCTCCCACCACCTCTTCTCCTCCAGATACTGTGCTTGCTTTGTGGTCCCATAATGCAATACCCTACCAGAAAAGTACACAAACAAGCCATACAAGAAAAAGGATCCAGTCCTCTAAGAGAAGATCAATGATATACAGGCCACATTTGTTTAATTGTTTGATGATGAAACAGCAGGATTTACAGTATTATTTAAGTACAGCTTTTAAGTACTCCAAAACTTCAGAAGGAGTAAGCCAAACAGGATGAAACAGCTTCTCTCAGCTGAGGAAACAGCAAATAAATCATCTACAAATAGTGTCTACAAAGTACAAAACACTGTATTTGGAAATTTAACAAGAACTTTCAGATCCAAAACTGAAATGTTCATAGAAGTTTGCAGGACATACTTAGTGTATTCTCAACTATTTTGTTGAGGAATCCTTTCTCTTGTGAGCAATGTGAAGCAATAATATTGTTTCAACAAACGTGGAAACCCAAGCATGTATTTTTATCATAAGAGTTTAATTTGAGTTTGATTTTCAGAAGTAAAAGTATACATGCTGAGTCAATCAGAATTTAAAGGTCTGACTAGTATGAATTCAAAAGCTTGCAGTAAGAATATATACTTTAAATTCCATCTACAGGATAACTGAATATTCCAAATTAGAAAAAGCTGTTCCACTTTTCCATTGTGGTAAGGGAGCACATCATGCATTTTAAATACATACTGAAGTTTTTTGTACTTTTAATAACATTCTATGTACTTAAAACATTGTAGTCAAATTCTTATCCAGGCCACTAAAAAGAATACCACAGTTATAGTCTATACTTCTCAAGCCACAGTAATGGGATAGCAGTAATTTACAGTAAAGTCTGGTGTTACATTTAGCTGTACAACACTACTAATTAGAGAGTAATTTCAACAATAAATATTTAGTTAAACTCTGCTTTGTCATCAATGTAAGCAATTTAAGACGAAACTGATCTTTCAGAGTCCACACTTCTTTTTTTGAATCTATTTTTACTTTTTTGGCTACTGAACATCTTTTCCTACAGAACACTTTTCCAGAACTACTGCTTTGCAAACAGAAAACCACATAGACAATGTTAGAAGCAAAAGAGAAGATTCAAACCTAGCAGACCAAGACAATCCGTAGTCCTCTTCAAACTGTCCTTAGCTAACCTTATTTCACTATTCAATGCCAAAATCTTCTAAAAATGACCTTACAGAGAGACCATACAGGTTGCATCACATAGTAACAGCAAGGTCAGCTAAAAGACAGGCCACATCACATACTTCAGAAAGTGTGTGATTTCAAAAAATCAAGACAGACAAATGAACACAATACCATGGTGGATACAAGATCAAGTAGAATACCCAATTAACTCCTTAGACACTGACAAAGAAGTTGTCAGTTTTAAAGAGAGGATCTTGCAAAAAGCACTACGTGGGTGAACAATAGTAGTACCTTATCTCCTTTAAGGAAAAAAAAAATCCAACCAAAGAAACAAAAAAGCAAGTAAAATACTACTACATGCTCCTGAGAATCTGCAGAGTCAATCAGTTTTTATACAAGAGGCCAACTTAACCAAAGTCAGGCCTTCTAAGCATCTCATACTTCAGTCTGGTCATGAAACATTATGCCATTGAATGAAGTTGTGATGTGCAGAGTAAACAGTTGCCATCTAACATTCTCCTTTGAGACCAACTTCCAGAGCTGCTGCAATTAAGTGTTTCAGTAGTGCCACTAAAATATCAGACACTACTGCAACAGAAACTATTTTTTTCTCCCCAAGTCTGTTAAAATAAACAAGCCTGCATTCTTGCTGAGCTGTCCTACTTGCAGTACATGCAAGTCTATAATTTCATACCATATATGGCACATATTTTCCTCATTTCACTAACCAAACAGAATAGCTATTTTTGGATTATCCAATAGTAATTAATAAATATTTTATTGATATGGCCTTCACTTCCTCTGTAAATCATTACAAGACACTCAAAGACAAGGTGAAGTCTATGGAGGAAACAAGTTACTGGTAAAATTACACAGAAGAGTTTATATCACAAACTTCTGAAGTAAAAGTCAAAATATTTACTGTATCATCAGTATGTTCTTTTCTATATAATACTACAAAACTGACAACTTAAATCATGTAAATTTATCACATCAACAGCAAAAATAAGTGAAACAGAACAAAGAATTTTGCCTATTTAATAAATTCCTACAGTGATTCTTCTGATATAAAAAAATAAATAATTGACAAATTACCTTCCACTCCAGTGGAAGTCTTGAAGATTTGTAGAATTCAATCAACTATGACACCTTGAAAACAGTACAATATCTTCTTTATCTATAAGAGATAAATCCAATAAATTACAACAAAAAATTATCCCACCAACCAAATTAAAAAAACCAGATTAGTGAAATTCACTATGCTTAAATGATAAACATTTCAAAAATGTGAACACCCTTATAAATAGCAAGAAAAAAAAAAAAACACACAATCTTTTAACCTGCACTTTAATTTTGTCCCTTAAAAAAAAATAAAAGTCTGGCAGCTTATTATAGTCTAACACTCTCAAACTCAAGAGGAGCCTTTTCTTTCAAATTCGAAGGCCAGAGATAATCCCTTATGATGCAGTTTGACTTCTTGTATAACGCAGGCTATAAAATAATCATACACTCCCACATCTCCTTTTCTTGTTCCCATTCTCTTGTGTTCAGCCACTGTGTGAGTATACAATGAACAGTTTTTCAACACTGCTTTCTTGGAGGGTTAATTTTCCTGCAATGAGGAAGACAGCTCACCTTCCCTCTTCTCACTCTCCCTTACTTAAGACCAGTTCCAGAATGAAACCACCTTTTGAATTAGTCCATCTTTCTCAAGAAAGAATTCAACCTTGCTTTAGAAATATCTAAGGCAAATATGCTATATACTACAACCCTTAGTAAAATTACTTTTAACCTGCTGAAATTTATACATGGTAAACTAAAATGTAGAAAACTCCCCTTTCAATAGAGTACTGCTAAGCATTACAGACATAACTATTAAAAACATAAACCATTTAGATCCTTTTCCTGCCACTGAATCCTTTCATAGCCACTTTTATCTGCTATTGTCTATGTTACATGTACATCTACTATAATTTTGTTTTGTTCCCTCCCTTTTTAGTCCTTAAATAGATCAACCTTTTGTGGAAACACATGCTTCCCAGATCAACGCCAAAAGTGAACAGAGAATTCAAAAAGGAATCCCAAAAGCATCAACTACAGAAAGATCTAAAATATATGACAAGGTGAAAAAATATTGTTTATATACCTAGTTAGATTTTTTGAACATCACTTTAAAGAGAACTTATGTCCAAATTATTATTAGTCACAACCCTTAGTAGCTTCTTTAAATGTCTTTACCTCCCAGAACACTCATTCTCTACCTATAACCCACATTCCTCATCCTTAAGAGTGTGACTCAGGAGCTGGTCCCATGGGAAAAAAAAAAAAAAAGAAAAAAAAAAAAAGAATATTTTGCCTAAATCCACACTCGGAAAGTGATTTACATTGTATTTAATACAATAAGTAATACAATTACTCTTCAGGTTACCCTTTCTAAATGAGAGTTCTTCAGTGTTGCCACCAAAGCCCCACTGAGACATCAACAACTCTTTCAATTATATCAAAAAGTAATAATAAAGGTAATTAAGTTTCTGATAAGTTGACTGCAGTTGTTGGAAAATTATCAGATTAGAAGTGGACCAAAAGGTTTATTTCCAAATGAATGAAATCTAGCATTTTATTCCACATGGCCCTGGATGTTAAGAAGTTTGAACTCTCCTTCTCCACTTTCGATACATGCGCAGACACAATATGTGTATTATCGAAAGCCTTGTCCAAGCCATTTGAACTTATATTTTTACAACACAAGCTCATCTGCCACAGATACAAATGGTTGATAGAAACTCTGACACCCATAACCTCTGAAAACACAGAAGGGAAGATCACATTTTGAGCCCAAAGGTAATAAAACGCAGCAGAATGTTGCAATTTAAGAAAGAGAAAGCAGCTCAGCTTCCCACCACAGAGGTCAATATCAGACAGAAAACAGCATGGCAAGCAGAAACAAACTTGTTGGAAGGAGGAGAGTAGCAGCTGAAGCAGGACACTTCTGCTGAATACCCTTCCAGGGCTGTTCCTGCATAACCCAAAGTGCCACAAGAACTGGTCTGTGCTATAACTGGTTGGCTCTGCAACTCAGGGACTGAATTTTTCTGCTGTTCAAAAAACAACACCAAAGGATACAGCTTTTCTTTTAGATAACCTCTGTTAAAGAAGCACTCTCATTTCAACCTCTGCAGGACTGGAAAAACACAAGCTTATGAGAATTTGCTGAAGGCTAAGTTTTGCAGAACCACGCTTGTTGCATTTCACTAACACTCTGGAAGCACCCACACTAGCAGATAGAAAATGAGGCCATAAAACTAAGCAAAGCACTACATGTGCTTTAAAAAAAAATATAGATTATATGATTTTACTTGAAAGTGTGTCTTGGACAGTTTTACAAGAAGTAAAAAATATAACAGTTGAACTGCATGCTGGGTGTTATTGGTATCAAAGCATCTTGATCTCAGTTTACTCCAGTTGGCTATTACTTATTCTCTGGCAGCGATTTCTTTCAGAAGGTGGCAATCATAATCATTAAGGTGACCAACCCTCAAACCAAATCCCTTTATGTCAATCAGCAATCATTCATAGAGTAACCTCCTTTAAGTCCATTCTAACCATGCATACGCACAGTACTATTAATATCAAAAAGGATGAACTTCAACTCAGTGGGATTTTTACCTGCGGAAAAACGCTGCATTAAAATACATTACCACAGTGCTAATAGCTCATTTGAGAGGGTTCAGACTTCACAATATTGTAATCAAAGCTTTACAGAAGAACAATAACAGGAAAAGAACTTTGGATCTAGATTTATAAATAACATCTCATTTTTTAAAAAATATCTCAGCGAATGATGCTCACACAGAGACTGGGTTGTCACATCTTGAAAGGTGGTCTACGTTACTTTAAAATAGGAGATAAAGAACACACAAGAGGAAAAAAAAAGCGTAGAATCGTCCTAACCCTGAAGAGAAGGGAAATTAGGAATGTAAAATCTTCCTCGATTTCATCCCCCTACCTAATTAATGACAAACAGCTTCAGAGCAGGATCCTATCTAGCTCATTTTTCTGCAGTTGCTCACTCAACAGCTGCAAGAGAGGAACAGCCCAAGATGCAAACAGATGAAGTTATCAGAACGAGGAGTGGTGCTCCGGGAGGGGAAAAAAAAAAAAAAAAAAAAAAAAAAAAAAAAAAAAAAAAAAAAAAAAAAAAAAAAAAAAAAAAAAAAAAAAAAAAAAAAGGAAACCGTCTCTCGTCCTGCAGTATTCACACGACGGGTTGGGGAGAGCCACCGATGGCCACTGGGACAGGTTTTAGGGGAAAAACACCCCTCTTTTTCTGGTCCCAGGCCAGGATCCAAGAGCGTGGCAGACGCGGGGACGGCCGCGGGAGCCGGCGCAGCCCCGGCCGGGGCGCCGCGAGCTGCGGGTCCCCGGCGGCGTCGGGCACAGCACAGCCCGCCCCGCCAGGGAGCCTCGGAACCGAGCGGCGAGGAGTGGCCCCGCACGGCTAGCCCCGCCGGGACCCGTGCCTGAGAAAGGAGGGAGAAGGAAGGAGGGAGAGAGGGAGGAGCCCGCCCCCGCACAGCGAGCCCCTGCCCGCCCGGGGCGGAGGGGCTGCGGCCGGACCCGCCCGGAGCCGCTCGCCCCCGGCCGCGCGTCCTCGGGGCCGCTGCCGCCCCCTGCCGGCCCCGGCGCTGACAGCCCCCCACCGCCCGCCCAGCCGCCGCTCGGAGCCGGGAAGGGAGGAAGGAGGGAGGGGGCAGCGCTGCCCGATCAGCCGGCCCGGCCCTGCCCCCCCTCCCCGCTTCCCCCCCGCCGCGGCCTCCGCATCCCGCGGCAAACGCAGCGGACCTGGGAAAACGCCGACGGATGCGGGGCAGAGCGGCCCCCCGGCACACGGCCGGCCCCCCACAGCGATACAGCTACCCGGCCCCCCACACCCCGCCGTCGCCCTCCACTCCCCGCCGCCAGCGCTAGCCACGCTCCCGCGGGACCCCTACCGCTCCTCCGGTACCTGCCACCCGCACGCAGCGGCCACCGATCCAAACACGCTCCGCAAATCCCGGCCAGCGCCGTCAGCCCAGCCCGGGAGAAAACCCCGCCGGCCCCGCCCCCCGGCCAATCCGCGCCCCGCCCGCCCCCGCGCCCCGCCCCCGCAGCTTGGCCGCCCGTGCCTCCCCGGCCCCGCCCCCGCGCTCTGCCCGTCGCCATTGGCTGCCGCAGCCGTCAATCACCACAGCGATCGCTGCGCCCCCGCCCGCCCATCCTGGGCCGCCTCCAACGGCCGCTGCCCGTCGGGGGTGCGGTTGGAGCGCGGGGCCGGGATGGGGTCCGGGAGCGCCGCCGCAGCGCGGCCGCTGCATCGGGGAGACGCCTGCCCGGGAGCGGACTGGGTAGTCACGGCCCGGGGCGAATCCGGGCAGGGTGTCGGCCGTGCGCGCGTTGCGGTGCCGCTCTCCCTGTCCCGCGGCGCCTGTCCCAGCGGTGTCTCCATGCGGAACGAGCTGCTGCGGCACCGCGGGCTGTGCGGGCGGGGAGGGGAGGCTGTGAGCTCTCCCGGCTCGCCGCAGCCCTCGGCAGGTGCCACCTCCAGCCGGCCACCCGCGGGCGGTGGGCACAGACACAGCGCAGGGAGCCCTCGGGCTCCCCGGGGCGGCCGGGCCGGAGCGCCCGCCCCGTGCGGGGAGAGGGCACGGCGGGGCTGGGATCAGCACCCGTGGGCAGGTGGTCGAGGAGAGGCGGCCGGGGGCTTCCCTGTGCTGCCGGGGGACAGCGGGCGTGAGGTGCACTGAGGGGTTCGGGCTGGGTGCAAGGAAAAAGTTTTGCATGCTGAGGGTAGCTGGGCTGTGGGAGCGGGCTCCTGGGGGTTCCTGCTCCCAAGCAGACACAGTCCTGAGCAGCCTGGTCTGACCACGGAGATGGTCTTGCTGTTGGGCGGCAGGTTAAGCTAGAGACCTCCTTACAACCTGAGTTTCCTGATGATCGTCCACTTACCTAAGGTTTTTGGATGCATTTGTGGATGCTGACTGCTGAAAGGCCCGGGTGTGGAAAACCTGATGGAGTGTGATGGTAGGTGCTGTGCTGCACAGGCTACAGGCCCTGGGAGTGCTGTGGAAACAGAAAATTATTTACTGCAGTGATACTGATTTTTCAAAATCCAGCACACAGTTTGTGTTGCCTGTACAATTCATCCCTTTTGTGCATTATAACCTAAAATTAATGACAGAGTTGTCACTTAACTGTCACGTGCGTACCAGGCCACTTCTTTTTTTGTAGTGCATGGAACAGATTCTTCTACTTCAGATCAGAACTGTGCAGTAAAATGGGAAAATTTCTAGAAAAATTAGAAGCGGGGGAGCAGGATCATGACTGAGGCTGCTGACTGTTCTTCACAGAATTCTGAAGTAACTCTAAGATACTACATTATCAAAAATTTCTGCGTGATGCCATGTGCCACATAGCTTTAATCTGATTTTTGTGAAGAGATTGGGGGATGTGTTTTCACAATGCCAATCTTAAAATGCTGGGATTTCATTTAGAGTAGCTTACCAGTGAAAATGAATTCAACAGGCAATAGGCCATGAATATTCTGGGTATTTCATAATGTGTTAAGACTAAGAAATTAAGTCCTATTTGACACTGATTAATATTTTTTTTCTTCAATCTTGGTACTTCAGAAGTAAAAACAACCATGCAGCTCATAGGAGTACTATTAAAGGAAATTAATGTAAGCACACAGAGAAGCAATGAGCCGGCAATGAATAGAGAGCAAGCAGTATTAGATATCTATGCCTAATTCTGCATTGTTCATTCTGTGTCCATTGAAAGAGGGTAGGGACCAGTAATTAAAGAAGGAATTATAATGCATGTGCACAAGCAGTTTTAATTTGTACCAGCTATATTGCTTGATGTTGTAATCTTCATGTTTTATGTATTATATTGCATAATTTAAAGAAAGCTGATGAATTATTTTTAGTATCTCTTGCTCCACGTTCAAAAACAGCATTAAAAAAGCCTTTGACTCAAAGAGGAGATGGAGTATCGTTTTTCTTTTTCAGGAAAAAGAGTCACTGTTTTTCTCTTCAGTGTAGTAGATGCTACAATTACCACAGCACTACTGGGTTAGGGTTTTACCTGTAGATGCTTTCTATATGCAGAATGGACTCTAAAATTCTGTGTCTGATATTTCCTGGTTTATTCTTCAGATGCTTTAATATCACTAAGCATGAAGGAACGATAGCAGAGCATGTGCCAGTTTCTCAAGAAAATAACACAGCAGCTTCACGTGCCTGCCTACAATCAGTTACTATGACTATAAAAGACTTCATTTACAGGTGCAGTAGGACACTTGGTCTCTGCTGCTTTCTGAGGTGACCTGAGTTTGCACCATCCAAACTGCTTTTTATTATTGCTAGTACTTTTGTGGCTGCCAGTATTTAATACTGTTGGCCTGAGCAAGTTTAATTGACAGAGTACTAAAACCAGCTTTTTTGCACCTGCAGCAATCTTGTGTTCAAGAAGGTTATCAGTGTTGCTAAAACCAGTGGAAATGCCTGTAATGAAATTTCCCTAGATGAGAAAATACAGGAAGACCTCAAACCACTTCTTTTTTCCTCTTTCCTCAAGAAAACTTGGATACCTCTGCTTAGAATCCCAGTTAGAGGTGCCTCCCAGAGAGGTTTATTTACACTGATGTTTCTTTTCACACTGGTTTTAGCTATTTGTTTCGGGAGGAATCTGCTACCTTATGACAAACTTTCCTTCTCCAATGTAGAGTTCTGGAAAAATAAATAGCCTGTCAGTTTCATTGAATTAAAAATCTATGTTGCTATTCTTTAAACAATATAAAATGTAATGCGTTTTTTGGTGTGTGCTTTCTCTTAACTCTTTTTATTGTGGGACAAACATGTCCTAAAGAGGAGAAGGATATAGACAATTTCTTAAGCAGAGTAATGAAACATATGAGTGGCCAAATGAAGTCTGTGTCATATTGTCTGCAGCACATCAGGTGGTGGTTTTCATAGTTGTCCAGTTTTCACAGAAAGGGTAAGATTGGAAGGGACCAGAGTGGGTCATCTAGTCCAACCTCCCTGCTCAAGCAGGGTCATCCTAGAGCACATTGCATAGGACATTTCTTTAATTAATCTCCACAGTGAGGGAGACTCCACAGCCACCCTCACAGTAAAGAGGTTCTTCCTCATATTCAAGTGGAACAAACAACATTTTTGGGAAATGTACTGCTGCTGCACCAGCACTAAAGAAAAGCCATTAATGTAGTTTCAAATATTTTTCTCCATCCCCTTTCCACTGTTCTGAGTTTATATGTAAATTTTGTGTAGGTGCCACAGTGATAAGAACTGTTACCAATCTGTTGTTGCATTCAATATGCCAAATTTCTTTAAAGTGCTGATACAACCAACGCGCTGTTTAACAGACAGAAAGACTGCAGCATTGGAACTGTAAGTAAATCTGTAGTCAAAATGGCTCTTTGCACAATTCTTGCACCAGTTGGCTTCTTGGCTTTACATAAATTACACCTTTATACTGTTCATCCTGCGGTCTCCACAATAAACTGATGGCACAGCCATGAATGCTGTCTGTTACAAAAGAAAATAAGGAAAAAAATATCTATTTCTAATTATAAGCTATTTGAGGTTAACAGAAAAGGCATAAGGAAAAATATTTATTCAGAAATGGCTGCAGTAAACACAATGAAACTGCATAGTCTATTACTAGTACAATCATATATTTGTTTTAGTTATACTCATTTATATTTAGTGGCTTTGACTTTTGTTATTCAGCACCATCGCTGTGGGTTTTAACGGGTAAATCTTTGAGAGGCCTGGAAGCTGGTCCTGAAAGAGTCTATCTCTCCTTCTTTCATAAAGTTTTCTTACAGATGGGAATAAGCTTCTAAAAGGCTGTTTTGTGGAAAAGAAATGTATTTTCTTTTTTGCCCAGAGGTTAGTTTCCTGGTAAGTCTACTGGCATTCAGCAAGGTTCCAAGGCATTGGATTAGTGCCTGAAAATATCTTCCATAATTAATAGAAAATGTGCTACAGCATAAAAATATGCACTAGAAAAAGCTCATTGTACCTGCAATTTTACTGTGTTAAAACTGCATAATTGATAAAGACACTCACCACAGACCATATTTTCAGTCTCTTGGCACTGAAGATTTCATGTGCCCACAAAGTAATATGGTTTGTATGCAGTGCCTGGAGCTCAAGGTTGCAGGACTTACACCCATGAGTGAAGTAATGTGAAAGGTACCCCTTGGCACGGCAGGAGTGGGTGTTGCTACTACATTTGATTGCTGGTTGAGGAATGCCCCTTCTGACTGGGTACTTTTTAATGTGTGATTCTGCTTTTTGCTTCTGGCAGTATAACAGCACAGTGGATTCCCTTTGGCCTCAGGTTTTGACATATCAGACAGTCAAAAACAAGAGACGAGTTATATTGCTGCAGTGTGAAGGCATGAGTTTTCTCACACCCCAGCTGTGGTGCTGAAAGGGAGGACAAATGCAGCAATCCCACTCTGACAGCTCCTATATGGTGATTATAAGCTGATAAATGTAATTGTGGGAGTTTGGAACTACTAAGATTCTGATCTTGCAGACACTACTGGTTAAAGAACTCTTTCCTGTGACTGCATCTTCTGAATTGCTAAGATTCTTCCTGTTTACTGCTATAGTGGCTCGAGGGTTGTCCTCAAGTTAGGACATGTTGCCTCAGTAGATGAGCGTTGCCAGACCATACCATTAAAAAAAAGAAGCTTGTTTTTATCTCTGGAAGAAAAGGTACACCTTAAGGGCCTTTGTGCCTTTTATAGCAATACAAGTTGTAGAGTTTGGAGTGTTAAAGGCAAAACACAAAATAACAAAAAATCAGAAGATTAGTGGTATGTGCTGTAAGATAAACACATTGAATTTAAATTCTTTATTTAACCAGAGTTAAGTTTGGAGGAGGAGAAAATAACATGAAAAATACACCATGTTCATCATGAAATGGATACCCGTATGTTATACTTGTCTTTTGTCTTTAGATTCCCCATTTGTTCGATTCTTTAGTGTTGTGAAGTGTCAAGTCACAATTTATATTCCCCAGAACAGCAAAAGACAACTAGTAGTTCAAAGTGACTGCTGATGTAAAAAAGCCTGTGCTCTCTTGATATTGCTGCTTGGCACTGCTACCGACTGGGTAGTGAAGCGGATAACAAATATTGGCATGGGTAAGTGGCAAGTGTTGCTGAAGACCTAGATTTTGTTTGTAGAGCAAACATCCACAACAGATGGAAAGATCCAACCTGGCAGGCCAACTAGGGCTCAAAATCAGTTATGCCTAAAGAAATGTAGTTGAAACATTATCGTGTGGTAATAAAGTGGAGGATGAAAGACATTAAGAAAGAAAATAAATTACTTATTCCACATCTGCATCAAAACCAACAGAGACTCCAGGGGAATTTTAAGAAAAGCAAAGAATGTGTACCTTTTGTAAATCAGTAAAAACATGATTGCTGCATATCTGAGATTTCAATTGCAAAGCTGATAATAATATATTAAGTACTGATGAAAGCTTCTGGACCCCAGTTGGAGAGAGTTTGTCTTCATCAAGACAAAAGTCAGGATGGATAAATTTGGCACATATACACCAGCTACATCTTTTAGGTGTTAAAGCCATAAAGTAAAAAGCATTTGGGATGAGAGAATGAACACTTTGTAAAGAGGACAAACCAGCTGGGTCAACTGTACAGCATAGAAGAAAGAAGCTGAATATAAAGGAGAGGACGGGGAGAAAATGCTAAGATATCAATGTTAGTGCGGAAAGGAATAGGTAAAACAGATGAATGTGCAATAGTAATCATCATCATCTAAATCAGAGAGGCTCATTCTATATTATTCCATTAAGATAATTTGAGGAAGTAGCCTACATGTTCTTTGTGCAGAGACATGCATAGGTGCTATTGCTTCATCAGATTTCTTTGTGCCTGTGATCTGTGCTCTGATCTCTACTCCTGCTTGAAAAATTGTTGCTACAAAAGGCCCATGGACAATGCTGGTCACATGAGTCTGTTTTCCTCCTCAGGGTAAAGATTTTCTGGTTTTGACTTTTAGTTTGCAATTTCAGAGAGAGCAGATGAGTCGTGTGAGAGAGGGCTCTCAGCTGACAAAAGCTATGGATAATTATCATATTTAAAAGGCATTTTCATGGGGCTGATAAATAGAATCTCAGAAAATGTAGGCTGGGAGGGATGTTTTTTGTTTATATTGGAGTCTCATGACAGCTGTGCTGAATAGGCTAGGTCCCACCCTGGTCCCATTATCTTCAATGGTAAAATGGATATTTTGTCATCATCATAGTATTTATTGTACATATTCCTAGAATCATCCAGATAAACAATCTAAGATCAAGCTGTGAGCAACCTTGCCACTTAGCAGAGTTCAAAGATACTAAGACGAGTTGTAAGTCAGGATAAATCACTTAACACCTCATAGGAATAGAATCATCAGGATTATTTAAATAAATTCTTGTATCGCAGTGTCCTATGATAGGAAGCCAAACCATTCAATAAAAATGCTTTGGAAAGAGCATATTGCAATGTGACAGACCCCACAATGAAAGAAGAGAACATTGGTTAAAAAGGTGAGATACATGTTAACCCCACAACTCTGTGTGGGAGCCTTGGCATCACTACTTTAACAAAAGCAAATCAAAATACATACCAGAATACTTGTAAAGGAATAAAGTCAAATTCCTGCAGGAGTTTTGAATAGAATATTTCTTTACTTTGACTATTGCTTTAGGAAAAAAATTTAAGTTTCTACCACTCACCGACTTCATTTTCCTGCTAAGTTTTGAAATTTTTGAATGGCAAAAAGCTAAAATTCACAACATAGGCACAAAATCAAACCAGCAATCCCCTCTAAAAAACAACCACCAACAAACTCCAAGTAGCAATGGTATACATTTCTACTCACAATTTTAGCAAAAGGGGACACCCATAAGTTTGATACCATATCCAACCACTTTTCTGTTTCCTGAAAGCTATAACTTTTTCAAAATAAAAAACATATCCATTACCCACTCTGCTTCTCTTCTTTGGGATATGTGGTGAGGACCTTTAAAAGCAAGCTTTTCCAGCCAAAGTGAGGACCACAGAGTACTGACGACATGGATCACCTCCCGTTTCATTTGTGGAACAGAGACAACCACAGCAACAGTTCCAATGGAAAAGTAATGTTAAGCAAAAATTTTATTCTTTCCTAACTGTTCCAGCTGTGGTTCTGGCCTTCACTTTCTCTGCAAGAATGTGCATACAAGAGGCAATTATGATACGTATTTCTGTCCCATTCCAAGAGCTTAAATTAGGTTCCTGACTTTTCTTTCCCTGGCTACTCCTCCAAGTATCTGGAAGCAAGAAATCAGCATTATGCATCCTATCAATTATCTACAAACCATGAGAAAACTGCCTGCTGATCCCATCTTGGGGATCACTACAATGGAAAACAAAAAAGTTGTGTGTCTGTAACTAATACTAAATCCTCCTCACTTAATCATGACATGTGACGTTCATGATCATGACATTCATGCTTATCAATACCTCATGTCAGTGCTATGAAGATCCAGATGTTTACAGAAATATTTTTTTTTAACATACCTCTACTTGTGTGACAACCCAACTCCTCCTCTGTGTTCCTGTATTTGTGTAAGCCTTTCACAGAACAAAGAAGATATAATTAACAGAGAATTCATTTGTAGCAACTGAAGAAGATAGGGATATTCAGGTTGGTGTTAGTATGTAAAAATAATTTGAAGTTTCCTGATTAGCAAGGGGGTTATTTTTATTCATAAAATTTTGTCACTGGAAGAGTAGCATTTTATGTGAGTTTTGTGACTCTTCATCTCAACTAAGGATAATTTTTTTCTTCTAAAAAACTGTGGGGATTTTTTTCTCTGCACAGTCTCAGTGTTCTTTTCTGACTTTATCCACATATTTTTCTACAATGATGTGTGTTTTTGTAAGCACACATTTCCAGTATCTCTGAACATGCTTCCCAGGGTATGACCCAATCATTAAGGCTGAACTAGTCAAGTGATTTAACATACGAGATTTTCAGGTAGGGTGTAACCGGAGGAGGGAATGCAGCCCACCCAAGTCAGAGCCTGTGAATGCCAAGTTCAAGTAAATTTACTAGCAGGCTTTTTCCCTTTAGCCCCCCTCCCCCCTCCCCAAAACATACAATCAAAAGGTGAAGAGTTCAGTTTTGGAACAAACAGGACCTCTTTAAAAATATGTAGCTGGCTGTAGCCAAAGACAAACTATGATGTCATTGGGTGGGAACTTCCCCTCACTGTATGCGAGCAGCACCAGAGTGATGCGATGCAAGATGTGAATAAAATCACAGGGATGATTTTAATATATCTTGGGGTATAGTTGTTACAACTAATCTGCAGTATCAGTGATTTTCTGGGTTACACCTTTGAATGCTGTTCATCTGCCACAAATCGGTGCCCAAGCAATTTTCCATTCCTAGCCACGCTACATTCATACACAGACTGAAAGCTAATCCGATTTGCAAAGCTGTCAATCACAGCATCGATTAGATAGTAGACAATGGTGTTAATGCAATCATTAAATGGCAAGCAGCTTTTGCGATGTTTTCTTTGCATAGCATATAGGGCTCTATCTATATTACAACCACAGTTGATTTGGGGAACCTGGCTATTAACAAGTTACCCTATACCGGGTTTTATATTTATATTGATTGGTCCTGCAGACAGTTTGGTACCCAGTTCACATTTATGTCTGTTTGCAGAACTAGAAACCAGTTTTGCCCTCAAGAGACTTACCAGGCAGCCAGTTAGGCTTAGCTACCTTTATAGCAAACTGCTTGAAAAAAGGCCATGTGTGCTGCTGTCAGAAAATGGAAAAATGTATTGGAAAAATGTGTTTTAAAGAAAAATTGGTACTTACGTTGATGTTTCTTTTTCTAACTGTTCCATGTAGGACACTAATGGTGACAAAAAAAATCCAGGTCAAATCCTGGCTTCACCCCATCAGTATAAATCAACCTCTCTTGACAGCAAAGGGGCCTGAATTTTATCCTGTATGTTTTACACTGAAATATGGCCAGCAGTGTGAATCAACTGCTTTGAGACCTTAGAGCAAAACAAGCTGAAGAAACAAATTAGCTTGATGTTTTTGTCCTACTACTGTATGGGCATTTGTTTGTAATATTAAAATTCCACGCAATGTTTTCCTTTCTCTTCTCAGAATTAACTAATACGAACTTTCTTGGCCTGTGATGAATTACATTAGTATATATGTAGATCCAGATAAAACATCTATCTCTTTTTCATTTTGCTTTTCAAAAGAAGAATGGATGTTTCATTTTTAATCAATTTGACTTTACAGTTTCACTTATATGAATTTCTTTATTATTAATCACACTCAAGAAAAAACATTGGAAAAAAAACGGCTTCACAACTGGCATTGATTTTCAAAGAAATCTGTTACCAGTTTTCAAGTACTATATTCACAAAAGTCAATAAACTTAAAACGCACAAACTCATTGTTTGAGCCTACAGACTGCTGAGGGGAAAATGTGCATCATGAAGAGCTAATCTCTTTAAAATCATCTGTCTCAAGTGTTTGCCTCAGGTAAGTTTTTAGCATTAAAAAAGCATACTATGTATAGTCATGACATTGCCAAGCTGTCTGTGACGTCTTGCATCAAAAATAATGAATATCCTGATTGTCAGATAATGTAAAATTTGCCTGACAGAAAGCCAAAAGCTTCGCAGTCTTCTTTTTTCAATATGGGTTATTCATTCTGTTTCTTGGAATGGAAGAAATTACAGTGAATATCAATATTGGGTTCAAATGTCCAATTAAAAATTCTTTAGTATAGCATCTATTCATAAAATGTTTAATCAAAATGGTTCCTGTACTAATATTTTATCATGACACTTTGACTATTATCCATATGACATTTAGCAGTATTTCAGTTTTTTACAAGCAAAAGCATCCTTCCCTGTTAAAAATTTATGTGACTGGTTGTACTGTTAGTGAAAAAAATGGTTATACTGTATGCAATTTTAGATTACTGTGATTTAGGGAGTGATATTGTCCTTTAAGTGAGTGTAAACAGTCATTATTTATATAAAATCAGAGACACCACATATTTGTTGACATCACTACTGTTTAGCCCAGAAACTCTCAGAAACTAACTTTTGTGTTCAGGGTCTTACACATATGGAGTAACATCTGTCCATGCAAGTCGTGCTTGGAGCAGGTTAGAATTTCTTGCAAAATCCATATGCACCAAGTAATTTCACTTTAATCTGATTTAAAGTGTCTGCACAGCAGGTGTGTGCTAACCATTTAAACTGATTCAAGTGAGACCAGGAGTGCAATTCCCTGTTTGGAGTAGGGCCACTGTAGCTTTTGAAAAAGAAGCAATAGCAGCATCAACATTGCTTGTGATGTCCTTTGGAGCTGAGCAGAACAGAGGTGCCCCCAGCAGCTCCTTCCACCTGACCGGCGTTCCGCTGCGCTACCGAGTGGAACAGGGAGTTTACACTGAGACATAGCTGACTTCCCCTCAAATGCCCTCCCAGTCCATAATCCACAAACCCCACTAATCTGCACTGGGGCTTCCCTGCATTACTGTGGATTAGTGACGTCCTGCTGTATCATATAGCATATTTACGCACTGTTTACAAACCCTGTGCAGTTTAACCCATGGCAAGCATTGGCCTGCAATCTCATGTACCGTCAACCTTGTCTAGTGTGTGTATAAAAAGTAGGTATAGTGTTATGCTTACTTCACAGTACAATTTTATACAGCATGCTGCCTGTATACTTTATAACCTGTTTTTCACATCCTTGGAAAAGGAGGTTAAGTATCACTTGGTGCATTCAGACATTCTCTTGCACAACAGCAGCCTCTCACAAACCTGTCAGGAGGCAGTGGTGTTCACAGGGACTTCGCTTGGATTCCCTTTTACTCCACAACTCTTTTCTAGTGGCTTGGCTTTCAGCCTAGCAGCATTATTTATTCTTCCTCTCTCAGATAAAATCCGTAAGTCTCTATCCTACAGGAAGCCTAACGGTTTTAGACTCCCTGCTCCTGAAGGCATCAATCACCCTGGTTTTGTAAGGTCTACTAGCAGTCTTCTGCCAAGCATGGCTCAGTTCAACAGTGGTCATGATTAATTCAAAAGGAGGAGCAATTCACAGGATGCACTGAGTTCCTTTAATCTCACCATTTGTTTGCTTTTTTCCCTACTCATCCCCATTGTATTTTCTCTTTTCTTTCACTTTTCTATAGTGAGCCACTGGATAAGTTACTGCAGGCACGAACTGGAAGAGGCCTTTGCCAGGCTCTTCAAACTTCTTCTGGTCTTCCTGTATGGCTCCTAAGGTCAGTGGTAGCCCCTCTCCTCCCCCTTCCACTCCATCAGTCTGCAGTTTCACTGCCATCACAAATGTAAAAACATATCCACAGGCCCTGCAGAAGGATGGCAGCACTGAACAGTTTTCTCTTATTCAGTAAGAAGGGTTGGAGCCAAGCAGTGGGTTGTGAAGTGCAAAACCCAGAGAGGAGTAATGGAGTGCTGTGTAAGGAAAGGGGGGTGATCACACAGGGAGAAAGTGTAACCAAATGCCTTCCTAAGAGTCTGCTACCAGCACGTGGAAATGCTCACAGACAGCTCTGCATACCTCACAAACACTTACATTAAAAATCCTCATAAGTTCTCCTTCTTTAAGAAGGGAAAATACTATACCTGGAGTTCCTGGGGAAAGTCATGTCTATCCATTTCTTCAGGGCCCAGCCAGGGCACCCCTTTTCCTTTCAAAACTTGCATCTCAATCAACACAACCTCTCTCATCTACAGCCTCCTCCCTCTCTTCCTTTTCCTGCCTGACTTGCTGCAAGACTGTATTCAGTCTCTATTGTGCTAAAGCTTCAGCAAAAAAGTGATAAAATGTGGCAAGGACAAGCTTAGGGGAGATTCTGACAAAGGTAAGATAGTGCAAGCCTGAATTGTATGGAAGACTTGTTTTTCTGACAATGAAATACTGACTATTGGTGTAGTCTTCAGCTCTAACACTAATTTCACTATGCCCTTTCTATATAATAGATTGTCTCCTTCTCTAGGTACTGTGATATTTTGTCATACTCTATGTACCATTTTTCATCAAGAGACTTTAAACAGAACTGAAGGAGATATCTCTTTCTTCTCTCCTAGTGTGCAATTTTAAGCTTCCACTTTGATCCATTTTCTTTTTTTGCTAGGATTGTTACTATTGAGAGGGCAGGAAGGTTAAGTCAGATGAGTTTTGTGGTCTATGAATCCCTGGACTACTTCCATCACAGTGTTAGGAGACATTACCTGTCTCTACTTCCCTTCCCACTCCAGCAGTTGGGTTTTTTACGGTGCACAACTGTCACGGGAAGCTGGCCTCAGAAACAAAAAGTATATCCAGGATCACCTGCCTACAGTAATTACAACACTGAACTGTATTCTCTACTCCTTGAAAAATGTAAAGGTTTAATACGTAGATGCTGCATGTGTGGAAGCAAAACTATTAATGCCTATTGAAGTTATTATCCTTATTGAAGCATTTTTTTTTTTGTTGACTTGGAGAGGCTTCTGTAACTTGCATCTCTGTTGAATTTTGTATTAGACACAGCATTTAACAGCACTTTTTAGGAAATCTTTAGGAACTGTAAATTGGCTATATGACTGTGGCATACGCTAAGAATTCATCTACTTTGGAGAAGTAGCAACAACGCTATTCACACAACATGCATAAACCCCCTTATGATTTAAATGTGAACAGATTATATATCTTTGCCATGTTAGCTCAATAATCCAAACTTCCCTCGGGCAAGTTGCCTGTGTGTCTAAACAGCACACATCTGTTCTTTTCCACCACTTGTTTACATGTTCTTCCTCTCCGTTTGCCCATTCCATTCTCATTTTAAAGAAGTTCCTTAATGCTTTATTTATTTCTCACATATATTTCACAACTACGTGCTGTAACAGTTGTATGTGTTGAGTGCTGGTTTTATACAATTTATGACCCAGTGTTTGTTTTTTAATATATTAGTGTGTATTAAGAATAACTTCATGAAGCCATTCAAGGTTAAAATCAAGCTTTCTGGCTTCAGTCTGATTGGGCAGCATTGTGAAATACCACATTGCACGGTAATGTAACTAATGAATTTACAGTGATACATACTATGATACAGACGAAGGGATTTAGGATAGGAGATAAAAATCTAATTAAAATAAGCAATTTAATAGTGTAATTCAAAACATTACTATATGTTTCACTAAGCACAATAAGAGAAAAAACGCACATTGAATTAAGAAGATACGTTATTATTTTTTAAATAATGACTATCAGTTTTCTGTTCTCAGGTATTAAGCAGTCTGATTTTTGTAAATGCTGAGCAAATATTTGTCCACTAGTGCTGAAAAAATAATGCTGGTTAGTTCAATTCTGTGAAGTCCACCATCTTTACAACATTGGTACAATGCTGTACAAATATTAGGACAATGAAGATGCCCATTTTACCCTAAGTATGGAGTAAAACATTGCTACTCTATGAAAATTGTTGCTAGAGCAGCCCAGTTACAAACCTCTTTTGCTTAACATTATTTTGTGGGTTTCTTATACTATTTAAAGTGTTCTACAATTAGTAACCAGATAGGCTGAAGTGGGTTGTTTGTTCCTCTACTGAAATGACAATCGGTACTACCAAAACAAAGCACTCAGCACAGGATTTGTTTACATGTTTAGTCTGCTTGCTTATCAAATTTGAGTGCCCATCAGTGCTGCCTCAGTCTCTTTTTCCAGAGCCTCTTGTTGCCAGCCTGGAGTAGAGCCTGCAGTGTGGGTTGTTATAAAAGGCTTAACAATAAAAGTAAAATTCACATAGAAATATTTTCCTTTTTTTTTTTTAATGTAAAAATTGCAGCAAGAATATGAAAAAGTCTATGACATTAGGAATTGGCACATCTGACATTTAATTCCTATAAAACGCGCCCACAGACTAACAATGCATCATTCAGACAAGAAACCAAGTATTTTCAAGGTAGAAACACAAACAAAAAAGTATTCCTATATATAGATGGATATTACTGTAGGAAAAAAGGTTTCTGCTGATTGATCTGTTGGAATCTTAAAACTAGCAGAACAGAAGATCAGTGTGGAATTAAAAATCAAACACTAAGGAACTCATTGAGATAATGATTCTGCTTCTAAAACTTTTTTTCTCTTTGTAAAGTAACTTAGCAATGCACGTCCCTTCTGTTTGCCATGGCTATAAAAAATTTTCTTTCAGATGCATATAAATACTATTGCATAATGCCATGTTGATCTCTGATCATTGTGAAAGCAATTATTTCCTTTGGACAAAACCCTCTCTTCATTAGCACTGAATGGTATTTGTCAGTCTTTTTCCTGTTTAGATAATATGTTCAGTGTTGATATATTTAAAAACATTCAATTGGTTGGAATAGTATCTGCGGCTTCCCATCAAAGGAGTGATGGCAGTAGCTGTGGGTCTAAATCTCAAAGCACCACTCTGTAGACTTCCTAAGTGATTAGTACAGAGTATTATCGCTCTCCACCATCTGGCTATCTAATATGGAAACGATATTAAAGGAATCAGAAGACCTATACAGGCTTCGTCACTGTGGACATACAGTGTGTCACAGAAAAAAAGTGGGAGCCACGTTTAAAACAAGAGATACGCTTAAACATAAAAGAATCATTTCTTTTGCAGGGAAGACATACATTTGTCCTTCCTCGTTTTAATTACTTGCAAGTATATAAAGCCATACATATGTATACTGAGATAATGCAGCTTAGCACATATACACGGGCTGCATGTTTAGCATGCTAGGAGTGAAATCTGTTTAAATTAAAAGGCTCATTTTGGTTTTGATGTCACTACAATTAGTTGATGTGTTTGGATGGTTTCTGAGGCTTTGATTCATCTATGTTTTAAAGGTTTTGAAGTTAAAAGCTTTGGATAAGGCAGAATTAAGAATCATCAGAAATTTCTGTGTTAAAGCCTCACAATCCAATACATAAAAACTCTTGTAATTCAGTGTACTGTATATCTTTGTGTATAAAAATATCCTTTTATAAGGAAGAACAAAAGATACGCTTCTCCACTCCAGGAACATTACATGGAATAAAGAGCCTCTGAAAACCTCCAAAGCACAGAATGCAAGCTTGTGCTGCCAGACAAAAGTGAAAGCCTATCCTGTTTTCTCTCTCCCTGATGTAGTTGCTGTGTCAGATGAGGGCATCAGGGCAGATTCAAAAGTCAGAATGAAGAAAAGAGAAACAGTGCAGAGAGAAGTGTGGTGAATTCAGTCCTACTAACACCTAGGTTTTCCCTGTTTGTTTTACAGAAGTGCAGATAAAGGCAGTAATTAAAAATGGGTTATCAGATTTCACTCAATCATATGCTTTGCAGTATTGGGACTCCTCTATCCAGCAAAGAGGAAAGCAGAAAAAAAGGGAGGTCTTTTCTCCTGTTTCCTTCAAGCTGTTTAGGAAGTTTTTTTTTTTTACTTCTTTTTAAATGATTTTATTTTTACCTCACAATGAAAATCACTTTCTATGCCTTGATGGAGAATCCTGAGCTAGTGGGCTTTCAGCTACACTCATGTCACAGAAGTTCTGTAGCCATTAATTTGGAAACAACATGTTTGAGCAGCACAACTAATAGAGTCTGGTTTGGTAAAGATGTTTGTTTTTTAGTCTTGAAATCTCCTTCCTTGCTGCAGTGATCTCAGGTACTCTTCTTGGGACCTGCCCCAGACAAAAGACAGCATGGACTGCAGCTAACCTGAAGGAAGGACAGTAGTGGAGCTGAGCCTACCTTTTCCTCTGTTAAGAATTAATTTCCTTTCTCTTCTAGTTAACTGTGGTGTTTTTTTACAAAGCTTGTAAGACGTTAATTGTCTTTAAGATGACTATACTCTTGCACATATGACTGAAATTGGTCACTGACTTCAAAAGCTATGGGGCAATGGCTGAGAGCAGTCAAATGTGCCTTAGGAAACCAGGCTATCAAATAATTTCTAATATGTGTTTTTGTAGTTGATATTCATAGTACTTTAGACTACAGTTCTATGAGCATTGGTTATGTTCTCCATGATAGCCAAGGAGTGTAACTAAAAAACCCCAACAAACACTATCTTCTTACCCAAAATTTCAACTTCTCTTTCTTCTCTGTATATCATGAAAAGAACGTGGCATCTTTTCCCTTTATGTACAAGCTACTTTACACATAAAGGCTGTGGATCTATGTAGCACTGCTTTTGGCAGCAAAGCTCAAGTCAATTTGGTGGGCTCTGTTCTACTGTTCCCAATCTGATCAAATCCGCATCATACTTTACATCCACAAAAAAGTTGTGTGATCAGAGCTGCCTGTGGACCCCAGGGTTAAGTGGCTTGATAAAATGATGGACACTAAAAAAAACACAAAATGAATTTTTTAAGGTATTGTTAATCCAAATTTTTTCAATGTTCTCATTCTCATCTCTTCTCCTTCAGTGGTGCAGGGGCAAATGTACACTGCTGCAGTGGGGAAAGGAGCTAGGAGATGAGTTTTAAAGCAGATCCGCTACCAAAGAGGAATTAATTTTTTGAGTTACACCTGAAGTGTGAAATTCTGTCCTGACTGAAAATACCAGCAAGTTTGTCTTTTACTGCAGAGTGGATAGAATTCCATTTTGTGCAGCCACAGCACAAGGGCAAGACTCCAGGCCCTACCGACATCAGGAGTAAAATATCCCATGAATTCAACATCTTGGCACTGAATAAATTCCAATAGTTGCAACTCTGTGCTAGGATAGCACTAAAACCTGTGAAACGTTATCTGTGGGTTGAATCTCCCCTGCCATTACAAATTCCAATCATAACTACGGAAAAAGAATTATTAAAGGACCAAAAGATATAATTAGAATTGCTCCATATTTAACTGTCCCAGTCTTTCTACTGTGGCCTCATTTACGTGCATAATTTAGGCAAATATTTTATGAGAGCATTTAAAATTTCCTGTTGTGAGTTTTTTTTTTTTTAAACAATGTCAATTAGTACAGATCGTGACCCGGGTTCCATAAAATTGGGATTTGGGCAGACTGAGGCACGAACACCATATATGTACATTATTTGGCAGTACTAAAAACACAAGTTTCAGATACATAAAAAACCCAGCTGCTGGCAGAATATACAAGGAGAGAGAAAAAGAATTGTCAGCCTCTGTGCAGGGTTCAGCCAGTTCCTAATGACCTTCCATGTGCTGGTTCACAACATACAGGACCTAAAGTCCTAATTCTGGCAAAGACTCCTTTTCCCTGAGTAAGGAGAATAGAGCAATCACCACAGTGAATATTCAGTAACAGGGCCTGTGAAAAATACATTAAATACATTTTCCAAACAACTTAGATACTTTATCCTCTGTTTATACCCAGATATATCAATAAAGTCAAGAAACTGTAATAAGCTAACTCAGTTAAATGTATTTTTGCTCAGCTTTAACTCATTGTTGGGCATGTACAGTCTATGGCTGAAAGCAGGAACACAACACCAACAGTGCCTTTTTCTAATCCTAAGAGGATAGTATTTTTGGCAGAAATTGCCTTGGGATTCCAAAAGCTATTGCCTCCTTTCAGTCTGTTAGAAGTCTTGCAGTGACTGTAAAAGCTGTATACAACATAATCACGGTAAGCATATACCCCTTTTGTATGCAAAGGACTTATCGAATATTCTGTTGTCCTCATCGCACCATACATATTTCCTTTTTTTATGATGCAAATTAAGGAAAGAACACGAAAATGCCACTTTCAAAAAAGCCCATTTAAATAAAATTTAAACCACTTCATAATTCTTTAGGTAATTCCTTCTGATACAGCTTTACATTCTGGATTTCTACCAGCATAGATGTCATCTTGTAGTTAAACTGGTCATTTTCAGCAGTATTGGATGCAATGAATCACTCAGAAATCAACTTTAGAAAATATACTTGGAGGAAAGTAAACTTTAAAATATTCAGGAATATGTATTTGCAAGAAGATGTGTCTTTTATGACGTGATTTACTAGAATTCTTATGAGTTCCTTCTGAAATGATCTACTAGTAATTTAAAATGAGATTTTAAAATAAAGGTTTACAAAGGATATCAGCTCTTCTGTCAAGGCTTGAAATGATGGCACTTCTCACACAAGAAGTTATCTTGTCCAATTTTCTTTGGGATTTTTGTGGTGGGGACTTTTTATTTGTCAAGCAGAGAAGCTCCATCTGAGATGGACAGACTAGAATACATGCCAGGGAGCCATATGACAAGCATTAAAAGGCTTAGAAGATTTTCTTCATGTATTACTAGTTCAGCAGTTGTACGGATTATTGTTGTTGTTGTTTGGGATTTTTTTTCTGGCAATATCATAATAAATAACAGTTTAAAGGAGAACAACAAACAAAGTAGTTTTGCTGGTGCTAACAGCAAATTTTTTCCAAACAGAAGAAGGAGCACAGGAAAAAAATACAGATTCAATGTCTGCAGAGTACTAATGTAACATTTTTCACAGATAATTTGAGCTGCTTCTGAATGAGTTAAGATTGTAGTGGAAGCAGAACAAATTCATTAGTGCAGTATTCTCTTTGGGCTGTTTACTTGGCTAAGAAGCACAATATATTCATCCAGATGTACAGCCGCAGTAAACACAGCCATCCAGTTCCCAGTACCCAAGGCTGGTTGTTAAGATCTGGACTCTTGTTACTCTTGAGCTGTACAGGCACAAGTAGTAGCTCTTGTTTAGAAATAAAGTCACAAACCTTTCAGAAAAGAAATCAACCTTCTGAGTGTTAAACCAAAGACAATTAAGGCAGGCATCAACCAGAAAGAATGAAAGTCAAGACATTTGACTTGTTTGCTAAAATACAGAAGCTGTGGAGGAATTTAAGATAGGTCACATTGCCAAAGTTGAAAGTGTAGAAAAATTACATTTCCAAAGACTTTCTAAATTACTGCACAGGGGAATTAAACTGTGTTTTTCAAGGTCAAAAAAAAGAAAAAAAAAAGGAAAAAAAAAGAAAAAAAAAAAAAAAAAAAAAAAAAAAAAAAAAAAAAAAAAAAAAAAAAAAAAAAAAAAAAAAAAAAAAAAAAAAAAAAAAAAAAAAAAAAAAAAAAAAAAAAAAAAAAAAAAAAAAAAAAAAAAAAAAAAAAAAAAAAAAAAGAAAAAAAAGAAAAAAAATGTCAGTACTTGAGATGTAAGATGCAGATCTGGACAAGAATTTCAATAGTAAGCATTAGAGTTTACATTGACCAGACTCCATCTTAGATAAAAAGTTAACTTCTGCCTAACACATCTTATGACAGATTGAGAAAAGAGCTTTGAGAGGTTTGAGACAAACATAATGCCTATGTGATAGGTACTAATTGATAGACAGGAACTGTGACTGAAGTAGTATGGAGAGGGAGGATGAACTGGGTTTAATGATGTTGCATGTAGGCTGAAAGCCAGACATCCATAGGCAGATTGTCAAAGTCAGGCTGAGATCTTAATTTGAAAAATACGAAGGAGAGAAAGACCTGGGAGTGATTTTGATAAAGACTGCAACTTGTGCTTTGGACAAAGGAGGGTAAAAAGTGGAGGGTATTCACGATGGCAATTCCGAAACACAAGAGAATCACGAGTCAATGTTGTCATAAAAATCAAGTGAGAAAAGATTTCAATTTTGCAGAAATTTGACCATGATTTGAAAGATGTCAACCAGCCACAAAGAATAATGATGGCACTTGGGTCATTTGAGACTGGGGTGAAAACGGATTTAGCTGTAAGGCAGACACTGGATTGTGAAACACGCAATTTTTGAAAAGTTTAGACAGCAAATGTAAATAGCATATTGACTGAGACTGGAGCTGAATGGGTAAGACATAACATCTAGAAAAGCAAGTACATACAGAGTTATTTTCAAAAGGACAAAGGCCCCTCAAGTTGCCACATCTTGTGGGAAGTCAGTCTATCTAATCAGTCTCTCTTGCTCTGAAATCTCCCTAATCATCAATCTAATTACATGGATATGACAAGTCAACTTTTATTAGTAGTACTTCCCTGGAATCTTTGGAGTCCTGCAAATACAATATGTAGTCAGTAACGTCTGCTGTAGACCCACCCATAGATTTGACAAAAGTGCAGCTCAACATTTCCTTCCACAAATCAGTTTGCTTTTTCCCCCCGCTGTCTTTTCTGCTTGGTCCCACTCCTCTTCAATTAAGGGAACAGGTCAGGTCCTGGCCACATTACATCACTGCAGGAAAGCACTTCTTTCACTGAATGTCCCTCAAGTGAGGGATCCTATTATTGCCTTCCTAACTGTCCCAAAAGCATAAAGCAATCTTTTTCTGGGTATGATTTCACCCTTTTTGAAAGTCTCCATGCAGCTTACCTGTCTCAGAGACCTACATCGTGAGGAAGGTTATTCTTAGGACTGTAGAGATGCCATTCTGCCAAGACAAGCAGAAAAACATCTACATGTCCCATAGCATTATTTATCTGCTATTTTCAATTTGACTGTTACTTGCAATTTTGATGCTTATATGTTGGCTCAAAATAAGGATGATGAAGCTTTTAGGAAGCAGTGCAAATTAGAAAGAAAGACAGCAGTCATGTCACAATGTCATGCTATGTTACATGAGGAGTTATCATAGCATTTGGTCAAAATTGAATGCAAGCATATCTGATACTGAATATTTTGAACTGAATATGAGTTATGGGTTCAAAAAATTCACTGATTTCCTGGCTTCCCACCAAAACTAGAGTTTTTGACAGGGCACATTTTAATGTATGTCTGAGCTCCTTCCTTTTAGTGTTTCAAAGCATGTGTAAGTCACCTTTCATGAATTTTAAGCTGTAGATTGATTCTCTTACATAGAAGCAAGTCTGGCAAATTCTACTCTTAAAATGAGAATCACCCAGAAACTGATTAAAAATAAGACTATTTTTTTCTCTCCTACATGTGGACAAATTCTTGTGGTAAGATCAAAGAGCTGTTGTGATCAGACCAAATGAAATACAGTTCTTCTGGAGCCCCAGAGAGATGTTTTTTCCCACCGTCTCCTCACTTTATACTAGCTGTAATAAACAGTTCATAGTCCACTTTCACAGATATATGATAATGGTCACATGCTGGCTCATGGAGACAGACTGGATGCCTGACAAAATGACCCAAACATGGTTCTTTCAAGAGGGCTGCTGAAAACATTATTCTAACCTGGACTGAAAAACAGATTTACCAGTGGAATTGTAAATGTTTTCCTCCCTTTCAGTTATTGCAGCTCATTTAGTGCTACTGTATGAGTGAATGTGAATTGAAAGTGGCTCAGCAAAAGTCTGCAGGATTGAATAAGAACTGTAAGAGATAATCCATTAAAGACATATCAATGTGCTAAGCTGGAGCATTAAAACCTGTTTCTTTCCCCATTGGTCAAAATGTGTTTAAGTGTTTTTCTTTAATTGTATTTGTTTCCTTTTTCATGCTTTGTCATAATACTAGAATGCAGACACAAGTTAATGTATTTTATCCAGTGTAAGTTAAAATGATGATTGTAAATAAGGGGGCTTTGAATTGGTGGATCCTTCTGACTTCATACATTAAAACCTTGAGCCTCAAGAAGAGGATCAGGAAACTCCACTGTCAGCAAAGAGATGGTGAATGCCCTCAGAGACATACATACAGATGGATCCAATAACTGTGAGAGACTTCAGTGACAGAAACTGGATGCCAGATCACATTGCTCCAGGTGTGAGTGGTAGCTAAACCAATGTTAAAACCGAGATCTCTCATTTCTGTTGAGGTCAGGAACACTTTTCTTCTTCAAACAATAAGTTACTGTTTCCCTGAATAGCTCGTAGGAAAGGTATTTTGAGCATCACTGGTTTTTCATTTTAAACTTCAGGTTAAATATAAACAGACATCTTAAGAGACTGATATGAAAGCAATGAATGGGATTTTTTGCACAGTTAGGCCCAGCAACACCAGGGGTAAACCAATTTCAAAACTCATGCGAAACATAAAACAACACTGCTTAATTATTTCTTCCTAGGTAGGCCCTAACTTGGCAGAATCACAAAACTTGCACTGTGTGAATTTTTCTGAGCACTTGAACTTTGCAGCATTAGCCACAGCCATCAGCAGGATCTTACAACGCGGCAAGGGTTAGCATATCATTCAAGAAAGGAGATTTTACAAATATGCCTCCAGTTAGAGAGTAGATGTTGAACTGAATTGTCTGGCTTCAAGAGGCTTTGCCAGAGTATGAATTATTGAGCTAGAGCACAGAGCTTTTTTCCTAATTCTAAACCGGGTAATCACAAAATTCAGGCCTCGATCCATTCACATAACTTGAACTTCCTAAGCAACATGCAGATTAGAGGCTGTGTCTAAGCAGGACACAAGCCTAGTTGTCCTGGCCATCTCAGTTGTCTGGGCAGAGAGTAGAGTGTCTCTAGAACAACTGTTTTCTTATTATGTAAATAACAGATTCCCCTTGGAGAAGCCTCTGTCTTTATTGACTGGTGAAGAGTCCCCAAGGCAGGTACATTCACACCTTAGGCTAAATGAGCAATTGCCTGAAGCTCTGCTGGTGCTTGTGAACTAATGTCTCAGTTCCTCTCAGTAAAACAGGTGCACACACACCAGAAACGCGTACAGAGAGAGGAATGATGATCTGAACTTCAGAAAGAATTGTACTATGTCCTGGCAATAAGGAACTTAGATTGTTTCTTTTTAATTGGACATTGGGCTCTACAAACATGCATTAAACATGCCTCTATTCCACAGACACCTTAACTTTACAGAAAATCCATAGATAAAAGAAGGAAATAGATACAAGGCCACAAACAAAGTCTGCATAGCGGTGACTAACACACAGTGTGTTTGTGCAATACCTGGAGCTTGGGAAGTTACAAAGCCAGAGCTAAAAAAAGAAGCTTGTGGCTAAAGGGAGAGACAGAAGAGCAAGAGGGGAGAGGAGAGCAAGAAACACAGCAGACAAGCAATGGAGAATGAAGATTTTTTGGTTTAGTAAGTGAATATGTATTTCCCCCACCCACATCTGGAATAATACGAATTTTGGATTCAAAACTGCATTCTTTACTTGCCTAAGACTCCCAGTAAAGTGTCTTTTGCTCAAGGAATGCAGGATCTAGTTAGTGTCTCAGCTGTATGACTTCTGCATGTAGCTGCCAATATTCACTCAAACTTTTTTAATTGCAGGCAGTGTCTCCTTTTCAGTTAAAACACTTTCTGTCCACTTTTCTCTTGCACATATTGTTTTAAAACCTCTGCTTCAGACAGAAAATAAGAACAGTTCCAGGAAGCTGGAGATTCCAGATCAAACCTAACTTGACCTTTGGAGCTAGAAAGTCCATCGGGTTTAGTAAAGTTCCTAAAAGAGAAATGTGCTTTTATTTCAGTGTATGGATGTTGCAAATCTGCGATGGTTTCCTATCAAACTGAATGGTGTCTTCACCTTGCAGACTGCCATACTTAATGGTCTCCAGAACAGGCAAATTTTTGCTTAAATACACATTCCTTGTGTCAAGAATCAGAGAAACAAGATTGCACTTATCAAAATCACAGTTATTTTCTATTTTATAATTTTGTGTGTGAATAATATTTAGTAAAAAGAAAGCTACCTACTCATATCACAAAATATGAAGTAGTAGAAGTATACCACTATATTATTTGCATTGTAGTTACCTTGTATATTGGAAGATGAAGTGATGTTTATCAAGTTGATGAAACCTGTGCTTCTGAAACAAAGCTAAAGAAATAAATAGCTTCTTTTAACCTGATAGTGGAGCAACATAGGGAAGACTGGTTTGTTTACTATAAAAGGATGATGTAACTGCTGTAGCATGAGGATTCACCTGGGTGATTTCTGATGGATTTTCTGTGCTGACAAGTGAAAGAAAGATTAGATTAGGAAAAGCATAGATTAGGAAAGCATATTCTATGGCTGCTGCTTCAAGTACGAAAACTAGCCAGTGAGATACAATTTGCTGAGCAAATGTGTAAAGGAACTAGCTCTAATAAATGCTTTGTTCAGGGAGCAAAGGATTACACCCTAACAATAACACAAGTTAGTAAAAAATGTCATGTAAAAAATGTTAAGTAAGTGCAGATGTGCATCCAGACATTTTTGCCAAAAGCCATATGTCCTAGATGCAAGATTTAACATTTGTCTTTGTTGAACTTCACATAGCAAGCATCTGTTGTTCCACTTCTCCAGCCTGTTGAGGTCCCTCTGCATGCCAGGCTTTGCATTTGGGATGGTCCCCAAGCAGGCTGCTTGCTCAGGCAAAGAGGGACAATCTCTGCTATCATACTATCCTGTATCTGCTTTCCCATTATCTACCACTATCTCTCTGTTAGTACATCTCTTCTAGCTCTACCAGTTCTCTTCCAGCTCAGTCTGATGGGACTGCTTCTTCATCCTTCAGTAACCTAGTTTAAAGCCATCCTTATAAGGCTAGCAAGCCAATAAGCAAAGATATTCTTGCCCCACTTTATTAGGCGAATCACCTCTCTACCCAGCAGTCATCATTCCTCAAAAAGCCTGCAAGAACCCAGAAGTGTCTGGAACACTACATTGACAGTAAGAGCATTTGTGTTATTATCTGTGCTGATCTTTAGCCAATGTGCCTCACAACCAGTCCCTCACAACACTGCTATTCAGACGGTAGCAAGTGAAGAACTACTGCTGTAATCAGTTAATTTTTCAGCTGACTTCCACTGTTCTGTTCCCCCCTTCTGAAATGTAAATGAACTTCCTGTGATCAACAGATCATGAAAATATCCATTTATATTATTCTTTTTCATGCCAGATGTCAATCAAATGTAGTTACTACTCATTAACTACATCTGATAGCATCTTCATGTACTTCTTCCTTTTATACCAGTTATTGTGGAAACTCTATTTGCGTTATGATCTTTGCATTAAATTACCTTATATCAGGCAGTCCTCTACCTCTCATTTCCCATTATCTGTAGTTCTGCACCTCATACTTTTGTTTCTTTAGCAAATCTCTTATTACTATCAGATCAGTTTCTTCTTCTTTGCTTGTTAGACAAGATGCTGTATCAGCAGTGACAGCAATGAAGACTTGTTTTGCATCAGTTATATCCTCCCTTCTTATCACAATAACCCAAGCTTCCCCTATAGTTTCCATGCCCTCCCATTACAATACCCTCAACTCTCTCCCACATGCTACATAATATCCCAGTGTCCCCTTCATGACTCTCTGCAACACATCCTGTTCCTGCCCTTTACTACCTAACCTCCCACACTGAGTCATGTCCCAAATACTCCTAGCTCCCCCCATATCTCTTGCTTGACTAAGATAAGACATAATATGTATTGATAATATGTACCGTGACCTATCGCGTAATGAGCTGACCAATACTCATGGCCAGCCACTGTTTCATGGAAAAACAGACATAGAGCATTGTTTCTTCTTTACCTCATTTGGGAGCTAAATAAGTCTCTCTTTTCTCCCAGATCACTCACTTTATAAGAAAGATGTGGGAATATCTTACCTCTGAATCCTCTTACACTCTAAAGAATTTCATTGAAGTTAGAGGGTTGGATTAAGAGATGGAAAGGTGGGTGAGAGGCTAACAGGCACAGGCAGTGCACAGTGTATTGTGTAAGCCAATACAATCACAGGGCTGACTGTGCTTGCTCTCTTGTGTTAGCGTCACTCAGCTGTCATAATGTGATTTTTTTTTTCCCTCAAAGGGAAAACTGTACTGCTGAGAGGTTAATCAGAAACCCTTTTTAATAAAGACAAGGCCACAGAAAATTGATAAAGTGCTGGCTTTAGCCCAAGCCTAAGCAGTAGTGAAAACCAGTTTCTGCCAGGCACCAGGTCAGTGACCTCTATGGAACTTGCAGAGCATTTGGGCAAACAGAAAAATCACTTGTTGCTTCAGTTTTCTAGTCCTCCAGTGAACATTTCCCTCTAACACCACTTTTGTGACTTGTAGGGACAACTCATGGGAACTGTTATCAGCTCCAGCTAAAGAACTTTTAATTTCTCACTTCCTGAAGATGGTATATTCAGGTACATTGTGAGACCAAGGAATATATTGACATTTTAGTGCAAGGTTAGTGGGTATTAAAGACTATTTTTAGCTCCATTAAAAATGCATTGTATTTCATTTGTTAAGAGGACTATTAAATGCTACCTTAACTTAAACATTGCATTGCATTCCCCTGTCAATCGTACCAACAGAAATTATTTTCTTTCCTAGAGCTTTCTTGCTGGAGATTTCTGTGAAACACTTAATGAATTGATTTGGAGCAGTTTCAGATCCAAATCTGCTTTTTAAATTCATGTTTTTAAAAAGACACTTAATACCAAAAATATTTCCTCCTGGTATTTAGAATCATAGAATCAACCAGGTTTAAAAAGACCTTCGAGATCATCAAGTCCAACCCTTGATCCAACACTGCTGTGGCTAGTAGACCACGGCACTAAGTGCCACATCCAGTCTCATCTCAAAAATCTCGAGGGGTGGTGAATCCACCACTTCCCTGGAGGATCTATAATCAAATTTTTATGGAAGTATTGTGCTTGACAATGTAAACAGGCTAGGAAGAGGTGACCACTTATCCTAACAATAGTTGATATTCAAACGAAATGTGTATAATAAGCAAGACTGCCAGCAGCCTCGTCCTAAAGCTTCTCTTCGATCCCACAGAATCTGGACTTGTGTGTTGCATCCAGCCTTTGGTCTCCACAGAACTATGCAGATGAAATAAAAATAATGTGTGAAAGACAGTGATGCCAAACACATCTCAAAATTGATCAAAGCAGTGGTAAAATATTTCCAAATAGATTTTGTCTCCCATAAAGGAAAAGCACAGAGAAGCCAAATACAGAAACTGGCCTCATTTTTCACTCTTCTTTCATCCAGCTTTTAACATCCAGCAGCCATGCTTCTTCCTCCCTACCATGACTATCCTTTATGCCATCTGTGGATGACATAAGCACATTTTGTCTCAAACATTCTGACTGTTACACTGGAAAAGGTATGATTGGAAGACCACATGAAGACCACTCACAGAGGTGGGGCAGCACTGTTCTGCCCAACTTCCTGCTCCACCTTGAAACTTGTGCTCAGTCCAACCCCTGGACTCACCTGCTTGAGGAGAGCTCAAAGGTCTGGCTGTGCACGTGTGAACAAAACATGTTGAAAAGAACCCTTCTGGTTTACGTAAGAGGTGCATGCCAGGTTAACTATAAAAGGAAGCAGATTGGACCTTCTCATGCTCTTTTTCCTTTCTTTCTCTTTCGCTTTCTTCAACCCACAACCCCAGTTCCAGACCATTCATAGCAGGACCAATGCAGGATCTAAGGACTGGTGATATTCTTCGTTCACCGTCTCCCTTTTTTGTCTTTATTTCTCTCCCTCCTTGCTTTGCATGGCTATCATATTCCACTCCGTACTCCATACTGAACTTTGTTGTGGGTTTGGGGAGCTTGAGGAAGTGTGTTGTGGCTTGTTAGCCAGCACCTCTGAGAAGTGATGTTGTGGCTTGTGAGCCAGCACCTTTGAATAGTTTGTTGTGCGAGATGAGAACTTATTGAAGTGTATTCTACAAAACTAAGGGCTTAGCCTTTGCTCTTGTATTTTCTCCTTCACTAGTGTATTGTAAGAATTTAAGGGCTTGTTACCCAACACTTCTTGAGTCTATAGAGTGGGCTGGTTGCTGGAGTGATGACAACTGTACAATAAAACATTGGAGTTCCATGTTTTTGTTCAGCATGATAAGAATTTACAATGAATGTCACCACGCTACCGATGGGTCATGACACCATCCCTACTGTCTTTAAAAATGAAAGTAGGAATCTTTATATGAATATATACAATCTGCTCCCTCAGATCTGGTCTACATGGTCAGGCCAATTTGCAAAAGTACCAGGCACTGTTTAGCTTGGCTTCTCCCAGAGAACGCAATGACAGGATTTGGCTTCCAAGAGGCATCAAATCTTTATTTAAGCAGGAAAGGAGTGTCTCCCCTTTCTTCCCTTAAGTGATCTTAAAACACCCATTCACGACATTCCCTCAGAGAAGCAGCCTCCTGCACACCCCTGAGGTCCATTCCCGACAGGAGACCATGGCCAGAGCAGAGCCCTTAGCGCCAGTGGTCAGAGGACTCGGGGCTGTGCGAAGGGTCGTGTAAAGGAAGGAGTTTAAAGCACATTTTAGAGCAAGACTGCCTATCCTCCCCCATATCGCAGCTAAATTAATGCTAATTACTGCTCTGCAGCCCTAAGCTACAGCCGGATGTTTTGGGGCGACGCCAGCCCAAACCACTCCCGTTAGCTGCGGGCTTCCAGCGGGGCGTCCGCTGGGGCAGCGGCTTCTCGTTCAGGTACCGAGTGAAAGCAAGGCGTGAAACGCGGACCCCCCGTTCCAGGACACGCCGTTCACCGTGAGCGAGGCGGCCTCGCCGAGCGCCGCCGCTGCCGAGCGCAGGGGGGAAAAAGACGAGAGGGGAATGGAAGTTCAGCCGCCCCCGATCCTCGCCATGCCCAGCGCGGAGCCTGCCGGGAACTGTAGTTCCACGGGCGCACGGACCCGTTCCCCCTCTGCTTCCCCGAGGGGTGCGGTGGCTCCGCCAGACCCGCGGCGGCCTCGCGGCTTCCCGGCGGGCAGCGCCGCTCGCCCCAGCCGGGCATGCGGCCGCTGCTGCTGCGGCTTCTCCCGGCGCTCTGCCCGGCGCGGCCGGCGGCGGCCCGTGCCCTGCTGGCCCGGCGGGCCGTGCCCGCGCTCCCCATGGCGCTGCGGCCGGCGGCGGGAGAGGGACGGGCCGGGGGCGATGCCTCCCGAGCAGCCGGCGCGATCTCGGAGCACGGTGAGAGGCTGCGGGGCGGGGGGGAGAGGGCAGGCCCTTGCGAGGCTCCGCCACCGCCCGCAGCCGGCGGGGCAGGCGGTGGCGGGGCCTCGCCGGCGCTTGCGTGCGGGCCGCGGTGGGGTGTAGGGGAAAAACTTCTTGATTGCGCGCTGTTGCCGAAAGGTCTTCCCTGCTCTTCCCCCGCACAGTCCCCAGGCTTGCCAGGCAGTGTAGCAGCCGACCTGCTTGAATACTAAACCCACTGTTTTTTACCCCCCAAATTTTTATTATTATTCTTTTCTTTGTTCCCTAACTTTAAACATTGGTGCCAGCACCGGGGGTTCAAAATGTCTCGACGCTAAACCATCTATTTCTACAGCAACTCTAAGTTAAACTGTTGCCAAAGAAATTTTTTTTTAAAAATATGAACACAAAGCAGTGGATGGAAGCTCAACAAGAGTCAAAGGAGCCCCGACCCTCTTACCATGGGTCAGAAACAGCTCAGAGAGGTAGAAAAATCCCCTCCCGGCATCCCTCGCCCTCCCAGATGTCCTTACAAAACAGGTTTGTGTCCCTGAATCTCAAGGGTCAGGCAGACATCAGTGTAAAAGAAAGTCTGTGTTGTGGGGTCTCCTTTATCGACAGAGTCACCAGATGGATCCCAAATACAGTTATTAAGAAAAAAAGAAGGGTAGTTGTAGTGAGTGACTCACTTCTGAGCAGACCTAAGGGTCCTATATGCCGACCAGACTCATTTTACAGGGAAGTCTGCTGCCTCCCTGGGGCCCGGGTAAGGGATAGCACCAGGAGACTCCCTGGACAAATTTGTTCCACTAATTACTATCCACTGCTGGTTGTCCAGGTTGGCAGCAATGAGATTGATGAGAGAAGTACCGAAATAATCAAAAGGACTTCAAGGTACTGGGTTGTTTGATTGAAGAGACAGGAGTACAGGTGGTGTTCTCAATTCCTTTGGTAGCAGGAATGAATGCCGAAAGGAACATGAAACCCCATGTGATCAACAAGTGGCCTAAAAATTAAAGATGGGTGCCATCAATGGAATTTTGTTTTTTTTGATCATAGGAGGTTTATACAGCACCACACCTACTGGAGACAGATGGGGTTCACCCGTCTCTTAGGGCAAAAGGATTCTAGACCATGAGTTGGCAGGGCTGATTGAGAGGGTTTGAAGAGGGAAAGGCGTGAGACCAGGCTCACAAGAGATGAGATTGGGGGTGGCATGCCAGAGTTAGGGGCAAAATTGGCAGCCCAGCTGAAATGCATCCAATGCACACAATATGGGTAACAAACAGGAGGAGCTGGGAGCCATCATGCAGTAGAAAAGCTCTGATGTAGTCACCATCACGGAAATGTGGTGGGATGATTTGTGTGACTGGAATGCTGCAGTGGGTGGCTATAAGGTCTTCAGAAACTCAACATAGCGGAGAGGAGGCACTGTAGGAGGTTTTGGGAGCGCGTGGAAGACAACTTCCTGACATGGCTCATAAGCAAGCCTACCAGGGGTGGGGCCCGGCTAGATCTGCTAATTACAAGTGGAGAAGGGCTGATGGGAGATGTGATGGTCAGAGACTGTCTTGGGCACAGCGACCATGAAGTGATGGAGTTTTCAATACTTAGTGACGTAAGGAGTGGCATCAATACAACCTCTACCCTGTACTTCTGGAAGGTGAACTTTGGCCTATTCAGGACACTGATTTGAAGAGTCCCTTGGGAAGCAGCCCTTAAAAAAAATGGGGCCCAGGAAGGCTGCACATACTTTAAGAAAGAAATCCTGAAGGCGCAGGAGCAGGCCATCCCTATGTGCCAAAGGAAGACCAGGTGACCCACCTGGTGGATGAGGATTTGTCTACCTGGATGTCATCAAAGTCTTTGACACTGTCTCCCATAGCACACTCCTAGAAAAGCTATCAGCCCACAGCTTGGACAGGGGCACCCTGTGCTGGGTTAATAACTGGTTGGAGGGCTGGGCTCAGAGGGGTGAAAAGTGCTGCACCCAGCTGGCATCCAGTCACTAGTGGTATCCCTCAGGGATCAGCGTTGGGCACACTCCTGTTCAATATCTTATTGATAATCTGGATGAGAGGATTGAGTGTACCATTAGCAAATTTGCAGATGACACCAAGCTAGGGGAGATGTTGATCTGTTGGAGTTTAGGAAGGCTCTGCAGAAGGACAGGCTGGATCAAGGAACTGAGACCAGTGGCATGAGGTGCAACAAGACCAAGTGCCAGGTCCTATACTTTGGCCGCAATAACCCCATTCAGCACTACAGGCTGGGGGCAGAGTGGCTGGAAAGTGGCCCAGTGGAAAAGAACCTGGGGCTGCTGGTCGACAGCCAGCTGAACACGAACCAGCAGTGTGTCCAGGTGGCCAAGAAGGCCAATGTGATCCTGGCCAATGTGATCAAGAATAATGTGGCCAGCAGGACTGGGGAAGTAATTCATTCTCTGTACTCAGCACTGGTGAGTCTGCACCTTGAGTACTGTGTCCAATTCTGGACCCCTCAACTCAGGAAGGACATAGAGGTGCTGGAGCCAGTACAGAGAAGGGCAACGAAGCTGGTGTAGAGTCTGAAGCACAAGGCTTATGAGGAATCTCTGTGGGAGCTGTTGTTGTTTAGCCTATTTAGGAGAAGAGGAGGCTCAGGGGAGACCTTATCACTCTCTACAATTACCTGAAGGGAAGTTGTAGCCAGGTGGGAGTTGGCCTCTTCTCCAGGAAATAAGCAATAGAACAAGAGGACGTAGTCTTAATCTGTACCAGGGGAGGTTTAGGTTTGACATTAGGAAGAAATTCTTCATGGAAAGGGTGATTAGATATGGGAGTGGGCTGCCCAGAGAGGTTGTGAAGTCACTGTCCCTGGGGGTGTTTAAAGAAAGACTGGATGTGGCACTTAAGTGCCATGGTCTAATTGACATGGTGGTGTTTGGTCATAGGCTGAACTTGATGATCTCAGAGGTCTTTTCCAACCTAATTGATTCTGTGATAAACAAATTAAACACAGTAAACAGAGTACAGTGCCTGGAGACCTAATCTCACTGTGATCTGTAATGTTTATGTGTCAAATAACAGAAAATTATTCTATCCGAAACTATAATCTGATTATGGAGAGAAGACAGCTCGGAACAGAGTGCTATCAATAATGTTTTGTTGCTCCTTATTTTTGTGTTCTCTCCTTTATGATATAGGTGCATCATGATTTTTTTTTTCTGCTGGAACATATGACAAGTGCTGATGAAGATGGTCAGTGAATTAAACAAATACAAATACGAGAATAATGTATACACCTGTTCATCTATGAAATTCAGGCTAATATAATTAAGCATGCAGTTAAGAAGAAAAATTTATTCTATAACAGCTTGATGGTCAAGGAGTTTCTGTGGAAGCTTGTTTTGTTACTCTAGGTCTCAGATTATCAACATCATGTCAAGAGTTTTGAAAAATCTTTTCAGGCTGTTTTACTGTCTAGAACACAATTCTTTAATTTTGTTGATGTTAATTTTAATTTTAATTAGTATTTCTAAAAAAGTGAGGGAGCTTTTTTTGCTAGAGGCACAACCTGTGTAACTTAGACACAGTGCCTGTTCAGTTCAGCTAACTGATGTGAGGAGGGGAACTGTCAATTACTAGCTGTGCCTTTGCTACTGTGAACAGGCAGAATTTTTCAAAGTGGCACAAGTATGTTGCTTTTTGAGCAGACAGAGCAAAGGAAACCTGTAATTTGCAATATACACACCTCAAATTCATGTGAATCCTTGTTCTGTAGCTGACACTGCCTTAACAAATCCCTTTGTTCCCAGCTGGTTATGATTCTGCATTTCTGAGTGTTGCTGCCAACTTTTCTGCCCCAGACTGACCTACTTGTTTGTCAGTTTCATGCCCCTCTGTCTTGTCCTTCACTTTGAGTGAGATCTCTTTAAATCCAGGGTTGTTGTTTTTGCATGCTTGTGGATTAGCTGCAACAATCTGTTTTGTTTGAGCTTTACTTTAATCTAAATGTTAAGTAATAATTTTATTATTGTTTTAACATCTGTTTGTTATGCATAGTTCTTTAGTATCTACAGGGGAAACAAGCAACAAATCTAAATACTTTGTTTCCTTTGAGTAGCCTCGGGGATAAAATTAGATGTCAGACTGCAACCACAGAGTGATTTATACCACCCTACTTCTGGAGGGAATACCTCCAGAATACCTCCCTACACCTGGAGTGAATTAGCATTTAGTCATGTTGTTCTTTTACTTATCTTCCCTAGCATAAAGTGATAAGTGCAGAAAAATTCCACAGGGCGATAATCACCCACATTGGATCTGTAATATTGATTTTATACATGTATAGCCTTGCATGCCAAAAGAACATAATATGCACTTCTGCTTCTGAATTTTCCTCTTGGGCCAGATTTGGGCTATCTGCACTGGTCATAAGAGGAGCTTTGAAAGTGCGTTGTCTGTAGTAATGAGCTGACCTGGGATAAACTGCAATTCTGACATAAGGCTTCTTCCACTACAGTAATCCCATTGTGGAGTTGTCCCAAAAGAGTATTGCTGGGTGCCTGGTTATATGCACATTGTTTGCTGCTAGAGAAGATTTTATGTTTTCTTTTTTTTAAGGTATAACTAAATATGACAATGTTAGAGTTTACTGATGCAGAAACATGAAGCAGACATAGGGAAATGACTCATGCTTAGCTGGTACTCTTGGGGAAAAAGACTTTTTAAAAAACTTGTTAGTGGAGATTATTCTGTTCTTTGTGTATTACTCTGAGATAGAGCTTCATGTGTATCTTGTTCCCTGAAAGATGTGTTTTGATTTATATTGGTTCCATCTTTCACTTAAATACTGAAAGTTAGTCTTTGAATGACAGGTTGAGGCCATTGCTATCCAAAACATTCTGTACTGTGTGGGAGATGCAGGAATAGAATAATCATCTCATTCCTGAGTGTTGTAGTCAACTGAGAACCCTTTGTTTTATGTGGAATCATAGGATTCCCTTGCTGCTTCTCCATGTCTCATTTTCAGTGTGTTTATAGTGGAATTAATTTGTCAATGTTTGTCTGCATTGAGTTTCATATACCATTACTGTTGTCTAAAATGAACTTTATGTGTTGTCTGAAGACTTTTTTTTATACTCAGTTATAAGCATTCTTTTTTTTTTTTTGTATGTAAATGCATTTACTTGGAATCAAATAAGACCATAAGTTGTTAAAATATAGAAGACTGAACTCTCTTTTTTTGCTATTCCACAGAAAATGTTTTTGTATTTTTACTGATCTGTTGACAAGGAAGAAGAATAGGATCCTTAAGGGGGGTTATATGTCAATATTTATTTGCTGATAATTAGAGAAATGTATACTTGGTATGTTGCTTGTGTATTATGTCTCTTAGCTGTTTATATTAAAAAGTAAGACCCAGTGTGTTATTTTAAATATGTTACAGATGGGCTTGAAAATGTACAGCAAAAGAAAATCTTTATGGAGAATAAGACACAACAGAGAGAAGAGCCCTGTGCTGCCGATTCAGTAGACTCTCTAATGGCAGAAATGCCATTTCTTGACACAGATATCGAAGATGAATGTGTTAGTAAGTACAATAAACAGAAGTAATGTGAAAGTATAGAGACGTCATGCACTCAGTTCTTGGTCCTGCCTGTTGGCGTGTGTGAAGGGTTGACTTGGCTGGTCACCAGGTGCCCACCAAGCCGTTCTGTCACTCCCCTTCCCCGCCAGATAGGCAAGACAGAATAAGATGGAAAAAGACTCATGGGTTGCAATAAGGCAATGAGTTTCCTAAAGCAAAAGTGAAAGTTTGCACACGCACAAGCAAAGAGGAAAATAACAAGGTGTTTTCTCTGCTTTCCATTAGCAAGTGGTGTTCAGCTACTTCCTGGGAAGCAGGGCTTCAGCACATGAAGGAGTTTCTCAGCAGGCACATGTTGTAAATATCGAATGCCCTCGCTTTCCTCCTCCTTTTCTTAGCTTTTATATCTGAGCTGGTGTCATATGGTATGGAATTATCCCTTTGGTTATTTTGTGTCAGCTGGCCTGGTTGTGTCCCCTCCCAGAGTCTTGCCCTCTTTTAAGGGGGGAGCAATGTTGAGACACAGTGCTGGTGCCATGCCAGCACTGCTCAGCAGTACCCAAAACACTGGTATGCTATCAACACCCTTGTAGCTTCCAATGCAAAGCACAGCACTGTGAGGGCTGCTATGGGGAAATGAGCTCTGTCTCAGCCAGACCCAATACAGCACGTACAAGTGGGCTGTGCATATGGAACAGTCTCCCTGCAAACAGGTTTCAGTCCGGAGCCTCTCTTACTAGTACTCAGTCCTGCAAGTACTTGAACATATTAAAAAATCACCCTTTTGTTATCCTTTGGAGCAATGAGTCACAGAATGAAGACATTTCATACGTCAATTTACATTACAGTATATGAGCTTCTAAAGTGATGGCGTTTATGAGCTGTCTTCCAATATGTGTATTCCCAGCATGGAGCTAGGAGTACACCTCTAATTGGACAGGGGATGCTGTCAGCCTGGTCAGCTTATGAGTATGTATCAGGCCACATGGTGGGAGAGGGTCTGTAAAGGCTCTACAGTTGAAGTGTAGACAATTTGCAGGGCTATTGCAGTGCAGCCTGCGTTGACTAAATGAAACAGTAGTTTGGAAGCCACATGTGACTATGTTAGCAGTTTCTAAGCCCTGCTTAGAGGTGTAGGCTGTTAGTTCAAGTATGGTATTCCACTTGTAGGACATTAATTCAGATTGGAGTAGGATCCCAGTCAGACAGTTCAGAGCATGGGCAGATCTGATGAGTGGGAAGAGATGCTCCAGAGGTACAATTCCTGTTTGTGTGATATTAAGAGTGTCTTTGTTTTGATATGTCTGTATGCTGAAAGTAATTTTTTTTTTCTTCAGTGCATGCAACCTCTGAAATAAATACTAAAAAGAAAAGGAAGAGGACTACTGGAAGGGAAATTGAAGAAGACATCGAGAGGAAGAAGAAAAAGAATAAACAGTATCAACCGAATTATTTCATTTCTCTTCCAATTACTAATCCAAAGGTGATATTCTTTGTTATACTAATTTGATATAACCAGAATTACTTTGTTTATAAAAAGAACAGTGTTTGATATTGCACCAAACAATTTTTTTCAGGGATTTTTAAAGGAACATTAGCAGCCTATTCAAAGAGTAACTTAAGGTAATATTTTTGTGAATAAAATTGCTTATCTGGAAAAGACTGGAGGAAAAATATTTATCTTTGTATTCAGTTTGTCAGTCTTATGGATATCACATTATCTTGACTAAAGCTGTCTGAAAGTTCCCTCTGTACTGTTACAGTATTGCTGATTTTGTTTTTCACTTAGAATAAGGAAGAGAAACATTCCTTTTTAATTTAATAAAAAAGTCTCTAGCAATATTTTTAGCTTTCCTTATAGATAGGAACTTATATTTGGATCAATTGCTCTTTTAGTGTTGCAGTTTATGGCTTAATATTTTCTAGTAAAATTGATCATCTTATTTAAAATTCAAACAACTATTGTTTTAGTGAGATGTTGTTCAAATGGATTCAAGAAGAGCAGAGAACTCTTTAGGAAAATGTATTTTCTTGCAGTTAGCACGAGTCATCTCATTTAAGCAGTAAATGAGAATGATTTTTTTTTTTTTATAGGCTATGTGTTATCTCTGGTACGTCTTTGATACCTTTTGTGTCTGAAACAAGGAAAGTAGGCGCAATATGTTTAAAAAGTTGAACCCAGCAGTTTAACGTCATTTACAAATTTAGCTGGTTTTTTTTTTTTTTTTTTAAGAACGGGAGCTATCTCGGGTGAATTTTGAATTGTCCTACATCTGTACTGTCTGTTCTTTAAGAATGTAAAAGAAGATTAAGAGAATATGAAATGAAATGAAAATAGACCAAAGTAGGTTTGAAAGTTACAGTGCAGTCTTTGGTTCTTCAAAACTTACTATGTGAAGAAAAGATTGTAAGGGCTGGGTTTGTAGGATTCAGGATACCCTGATACAAATATTGTGGGATATCTTTTGTACCATCTTATTCTGAAATATCTTTTCTGTCTGTTCCATGACTTAACAAGTGCAAGAATAATGTAGGGGTTATATAATCTGATAATTGAGAATTCCTGCTCATGATTGTTATGTTCAGAGGCTGATTGGAGAGGTCTTAACTGTGCATGCTTTTTTATATGTCATGTATTTTAGTAATGTATAATTTACAGAGGTAAAGAAACAACTCTCTAAATTAAATCTCAGAGCATTTGGAAATTCCAGGACTTTGCTAGAAGGTTTTGTTTTTACTTGCTTTGGAGGTAGAGTTGTAAAAAGTACGCGTTGAAATTTGCATAGGCAACATCAGCCAAAATTTAGACACCTGGTTCCTTTATAGCCAGAGGGAATCTGGCAATTGCTGGTAGTTATTTCAGTTAGTAATGGGAGACTTTTATTTTTTTGAAAATCTGATTTTGTTCCAGTGAAGTATTTTAGGCATTAGTACTCTTCCTTCATGTTTTATGTAGTAATATAAGGTTTACACAGAGAGACATTATGTAAAAAGGATATTTCTTAAACATTTAATAAACTGTTCCTCTTGGAAATTGAACAGTTTCCTTGTTTTAATTTAATTATGTTTTTGAATCTTCAGAAATAAAAGGTGTTGTTTCATTAATTTTGAATTTATATTGAACTTTGCATTATTACTTGTGCAAAAATAGTTAAATAGACAATGATCATTGTATCTTTTTCTGTTCATTTGTTGATTTGGGTTTTTTTTAAGTCATGACTTACATGGTGTGTTATCACTTGGTAGGTTAGCCTTCCCAGGTTCTCCACTCTTGATTATAATTATAATTGATTTGTTAAACCTTTAAAACTCAGAGTCTTTATATTTACTTATTAGTGGTATCCTTGCTCTAAGCAAAACTGTGTTATTCTATCAGTCTTCAGAATAACATATTTCAAGTAATGGGAGAGGGGACTTTGAAATCAGTATTTGAGGCCTTTTTTTTGAGCATTTAAAAAAAAATTCGGGGGGGGGCACTGATATAATCTACCTTCCAACATTTAATTAAGTTAGGAAATCTTAAGTAAAAATAGTCAGCATGATAGCAGTTGAAGTGTAACATAAAACTTTGTAAGGTAATGTAAATAACAGGTTTAAGAGCAATTTAAAGTTTTTATTTATGCAGTGGGTCATAACAGCATTGGAAGAGTCCTAGTTTGCTTAATTAAAATTCAGTACACTCAAATGTTAATTGCACCTTAGGTTTATTGGAGAAAACAAAACAAATCTGAAGTTATAATATGCATTGTGATGGCACCTCTGTTGTGTTACATTTTGATCAGATAACTTCTGAGAAAACACCTTAAAAAGAAATATCTGAAATTCAGAAAAATGTACTTGAATTTTATTTTTTTTTTTTCTTTCAAAATAGTGTTGATTATGCAGAGCACTGTGACTCAGCCAGATAGAGAGAGAACATGCTCAGTCTTCTTATTTTACTTATATCCAAAAGGCAAGTTTTTTCATACTTTCTTCATGGGTTCAGAAATAGCTTCTCTCTGGAACTGCTGACTGGCCATCTTTGGACTTAACCCTGTTCCAAAGCCACGTTATTCATTAGGTTTTTAGCTTGGTCTTCTAATGGAGTTTATACAGGTGTGAGCCTGTCCACTGGGTTTTTGTGGGTTTTGAGCCTGCTGTGGGTTTTCAACCTGTTGTCCAGTTTTGAAAAATTGACACCTCAGAGGTACTAATTTCCTGTAGCGTTTTGTGCAATTGCTGCTTGCATAAAAGAGCAAGCCTTCAAAGAACATGCTTGTGTGGAAGACTCAAGTGTGTGTGTGGCAATTGCCTGTTGTTCTAGACCTGCCAGCTGACAAATGAGTCTCTGCGTGTTTGTCAGTCAGTCAACCCCTTGTAGATGGAGATGAGCCAGCATGAGTTGCTTCTTGCCCAAGCTAGAACTGAATTATATGAGGGAGCTGCAGGTAGTTTAGGACAAGAGCAGGAAGGGATCTGGAAATACATCTGAAGGAAACTATATGGATGGTGGGGTATTGGCTGCTAATCTAAATGCTGAATAACACTGATCTCTTTCAGAGCTAGGATGGTTTTTACTGCAATGAGAACACAATTCCACATCTGTCTTCTGTATCTTTTCTTTTGCCAGCTCACAGGAGCAAATGAAATTTAGAAGCAGTAGCTGAAAATAGAATAAAAGTGTAATTAATACCATAATCTATTTAGTTTTTTAATTTACTTTATAAACTGAAATAATTATTCAGTCATTACATCGTAATTAGTGGGGATTCCACTTACCAGTTCTTTGCCTAAATGTTGGTTAAATTTCTCCTATATCTGAGACAATAGAAGTGCTGTTTATCCAGGATAAGGTCAATTCTGACATATGAAGGAAGATTGTCATAGTAAAATACGATTTATGATAAAATGTTGGTGGAATTTTCTTCGTATGTCTTACACTGTCTAAGACACTTATGGTTTTGTAGATGCCATATCACCTTTTCGGGCAAGTGGCTTTTATGTTCTCTCCTCTACCCTACCCTCCCTAGCATTGGTTCCTTTGAGTTATAATTTAGTTATATTTTTATTACACTACTAGGTATCTAATGCACATTAGGTAAAAACTCCTGCATGGCAAAACTCATCTTAAGAAATTTGGTCAGAAAAATACTGAACACTTCCATTAGATTGTGGTTTTTTTCCAGGAAATTTACGTGTTCCTTACAATTAACAGAGCTACCAAAATATCTCAAGCCTTTTTCTTTTTATTTTTAACCTGAGAGCTACTTGTGTTGATTTTATAGAAGTCAGCATGTACAGTACATTTGTATCTTGTAAATAAAGATTTCTTATAAATAAACAACACCTGGTTTCTTTTAAAGAAACAACAAAAAAATCAAATGGAAGTTTTCTACATGCTTGTTTTAGACTTTATACACCAAAACTGATTTGTCTGTAATGTCTTTGCTTACTGTGCTTTAAGAAATAACTCATTTTGTTAGATGGTCAATATTATTGGATTTGATTTAATTTTCACTAGCATTTTCAAGAATTGTTGCAGGGTTTTGGTATTTTGTTTTTTAAATCACTGCAATACAACTCGCATAATGTCAAGCACAGTAAATATTTTGGATACAATATATAGAGTATATATAAGCATATAAATAATTTTCAGTGAAGAAAATGTAATTCCCATTTTAAAGAGAAAGACTGACAGTGTTAGAGCTGAATACATTTTGTATGGAAATTTGTTAAAATACGTTTGAAGAGTATATAAATTATATCAGTTATTGGACAGAATAATCAGAATTGCAAATTGAATATCACTACAAGGCATGTACTGAATATTCCTTTTTTGTTTGTGCCTGATCCTGCAAAGATCTCTTTGTTTTTCCAGTCACTTTTCTGCACATATCAACACACAAGCTTAGCAAAGTGGGCAGAGAAATTCCTTGAAGAAGGGTAGTGTAAAACTGGATAATCCTTATCTCCTTCGGTAATTTATCATACTTATGGAAGGAAACTCCTATTAAGATGTGATGGGCAGTGTCCAGTCCCTCTATTCGTGCCCAGTTGGGGTTCACTCAGGTCAATTAGCACATCTTTGTCAGAGGATAAAACTTTCTTCTGCTAGAATGGTTTTTACATAAACGTTTGGTTTCAGTTTGTCTGTTTTCTTGTTCACTTGCATGATGGGATACAGTAATTATAGTGGCTAACTGTTGTTTCTGTCTTTCTTCCCAGATTACTGTCAGTATTCAGGCTGTCCAAGATGCAATAATACAAAAGGATCAAAGGCTTTCCAAAGCAATGGTTCGCTCTGGCTCGTTGCATGTCACCATGTTAGTGATGCATTTATCCAATGAAGAAGAAATTAGCACGTAGGTATTTAGTGTTAAATTAAGTATATATTAGTATTTTTTCTGGATGTGTTCATAAAATGACTAGAAGGGTTAACTGATGCTTTTTTTTTTTTTTTTTCCAAATGCAACCCTAAATTACAGTGTTATTGAACATTTAATTCATGTTGGTTTTAAAATGCTGATCTTAATATTAGCCATTTTCATAACTTATGGTATGTCATGGGCCCTGAACAAAGTTTTCATTTTTCCCTTGCATTTTTCTTCCTGTGTGCTGAACTCGGCATGCACAAATTCCATGTTTGCTAAAGTAATTATTTTAATTGATATAGGGGACACTTAACACACTCACATGGGAATTAAAAATCTATTGAAGTGCAGATTACTCATAAGGAAGTGAAAATCCAAAATAGAATGTGGGGGCCATTTAGAAGTCAAAGGCATGCTTACGATAAGTAGGAGTATTCTGGCTAAAAACATTTGACACCCCTGAAATTATGAAAGATTAATATATCAAAATCAGTTATCCTACTTGTTTCTCATGCTTGCTTTCTCATCCTTGAATGCGATATCCTTGAGGCCTCTACTCTCCTACCTCTCCTGCAAAGATGCAAATCTGTCAGCATCTTCATCCCCAAGAGTCTGATGTAAAGGGAGAAAAACACCCAGGAACAGAGACTAGAAAGGCAAACAAAGGATACTAGATCTGATGCATTCCCTCCCCTCTCCACATGCCTTTTGTTTCCAGAAGGAAGCACACAAACTTCCTCCTGCCTGGTTCATGAGCAAACTGTGATAGCACCTGAAAACCACCAACTGTTTGTGTGAGATTTTATTTTGAAAGAGTTTGAAGTACGAACTTCTTAAAAAATGAATGCGAAAACGTATCTCAAAGGCAAGTATGCCTCCTCACAAGTACTTTTTAGAGTCCAAAACTGTATACCAAAACAAATATTTTCAAACTCTGTCTTCTGCTACTCTTTGAGCTCCTTCTCAGCTTTCACTGTCTGACTGCCATTGAAGTACTGACTTACAGAGTTCTTCTCTGCCTCTCCTAGCAGAACTCTACAGTCCAGGCACTAAGGACTGTCCTCTAGTCAGCAGCAGCTTCCAAAGAGATTGACCCCTTCCCTGGCCAGATGCCTCCTATAGGTTTCTAGCTCAGCTATCTTCAGGTATTGCAGATTGCATGTTCTTTTGTATGAGATTCCTTTTTATTATAATAACTGAGGGTTTTTGTCTAATCTTTTGGGAGAACTCAAAGAGTAAAAAGCTGACTTTTGCTTTCTTTGCTCCACCAATTTTTGATACCAGATTAATGGAAAGAAACGAAGATCCAGCCTGGCAAAAGAACTTGTGTGTAATGTAGAGGGAAAATAATCTCTCAAACAAAGTGTAGCTAGTCAACCAGGCATCTCAGAGTTCACAGATCCTTAGGTTTGGATCCATTAAGTTACTTAGATATCTACAGTTTTTCAACTGTGTTTGCACAATAGTGCCTCTGTCTATACAGAAATGAAATGTGTTGAATGCTATTTGAAGTCAAAATGCGTGATAAGAATGTGCTAAACATAACATTCAATTCGGCACAAAGCCCTTTGTATGGTATTTTAGTACATACAGCTTTCACCCTGAAAAATGGAATATCTGTATTCTAGGCCGTTCTTTCTAAGGGAATCCAGACCTGCAGTTCCCATGCGAGCTTCCTAACGATTGACTGCGGTCTAACCTCCATGAATACACTTTACATCTCTTTTTGTAGGACTGTATGAAATCAAGAATGTGAGATTTTGAAACTAGACAGAAAGCAAGCAAGCAAGAGTCATGACAACACTCCCTTCGAGCATAGGAGTCCTAATCCATGCTAACTGTATAGTCAGGTGCTAGAAATCAGGATGCCTGCCTTTGCAGTAAATATGAGATTATCATGCCAAGTTTTTCTTGCTTGTTTTCTGTCAAACACTTCATGAATCTCACCTTTTCTTTACAAATAAGAGAGCTGAAAGAATTTAGTTTGGCTTTTTTTGCCAGATTGCATTCTCTACCAAGTAATCAAAATTAACAACTCAGAAATTTCTAAAAAGAAACTACATGAATTTTAAATGCTATAATATTTAAATTGCAACAATAGAGAAAGAAAACAAGCACTGCTCCTATAATTCTAGTTTTTATTTACTGGTAATATGTTGTTTAATTATTTTCTTTATTTCCTTTTTACACTTTGAATCAAAATGCCTGTAACTTTTTGATATCTCTATGGGTTAGTTGCACTGAGTGTAACTACTAGTTGGCATTGTAAATACTACTGCTTGGTATGGAATAACAAGAAAATAACACTGCTGTGTTTTTTTCTGTTGACTTCAGTGGAACTGTTTCTCCTTGTGCATTTTTCTTAAAAAGCAATTGTTAGACATTATCAAGTGATTGATAGAATACAGAACCCAAGATAGAGTGAGATGATAACTATTTTTCCAAATACTTTAGCATTTGTAAGATTATATATAAAAGAAAAAGTAGAACTAAATCTTCAGTGCCACAGTGCTATACTGAAAACATAGTGCACTGTTTGAATTGATCTTTCATAGAGCTTGAGCTCGTCAGTGAATTCAGCAGCCAACCCTACAGTATGGAAATATAAATCTTCCTTCAGCTGAGGAACAGAGCTTTCTATGACTCTTTGTGTACCAGTTCTTATATGTACAAAATCTAGAGATGGGTTTTAGATATGTGCATGATTCACAGCTTGAAAGCCCACTGCAAGCTTTGTATTTGAAATATCTGTTCTTCAGCTTCATGTTGTTAAATAAATCTATACGTGATTATGTGTGCAATAATCTGACAGGCTTAACCAGTATTAGATGGTGTTTTGGAAAGATCTTGACATGTAGCACATAGGGAAGATGCAGGAACAGGCTTGTCCAATGGTGATAAAAGGTAGGTAAGTGACAGAGACTATGCTCAAGGTAAAATGTCACTGCCAAGGAACAAGTAATGGCATCGTTGTTTAAAGTGGTTATACAGGAGCTAAAATGCTTCTAGATTGTAGATTAAAGCTCTGTAAAAAGACCACAAGAGGACTCTTATCAATCAAGGATATTTTGTCATATAAGCAACCTCAATGTCTTTCTTAATCTGGCCTCGGTTTCAATTAATGCACAGTTCTCATCGAGAGTTCATTTAGTTAAACACAATGAAAACATGTGTAAAGCTGCTTGTAACTGTACAGGCTTAAATAATATAATGTAACCTACTGTAGAAATCATGATTATGGCTTTCATCCAGCTAGGACAGAAAAAGTAAAATTACCTCATTTGAACATTTTAAACCTATTACTGCCATCTAGCGTTTATAAAGTTTGCATCGGTTTAGGGAAAAGACTGAATTCGGTTTTGTTGAGTAGAGTTAAAAACTGTGAGCATGTGAGGGATCTTTTAGAAAATACTAAGAATGTGTATGTGTTTTTTGTTTAGCAATTGACTTAAGTTCAGGTCAAAACAACTATTTCATGTAATTATGTAATTGTACATACACTGGAAGTGGCTAATTAAAATGATTATTAAAAGGTTACCAGGTTTGTACCTGTCACTTTACTTATTGTGGCCATGCCTCAATTCTTACAGAAAGTAAGCATAAATTTACATAGTACAGTTCTCAACTAGCTTAATTGTAGTTTCCATATAATTTTACCATTATATATGTAGTGTCATTGGTCGCAGGTTTGATCCTCACATGGGCCATTCACTTAAGGGTTGGACTTGATGATCCTTGTGAGTCTCTTAGAAAATAAATTGATACTAAAAAAAACTTTGTTATATTTTTTGATATGATGATTAATGGCAATGTTAACAGTATAAATATATTTGACGTAGATATTTTCTTTCCTCTTGACAGAGCAGTTGATGCTCTTTCAGACAGCAAGGTCTTTGTAGAAGATCTCCTGAGAGGAAAAAGAGTGCATTTGTCTTTTCAAGGAATTGATCACTTCAAAAATCAAGTTGGATTTGTGAAGTTAGCAGAAAACACAACTATACTTATGGAAATAGCAGGTACAATTTGTCAATTTAGTTTAAATACTTTAAAGACTTTTAGATAAATGAGAATGGAGCACAAAGACAAGTTTAGTCAATAATAATTTTACAATTGTTAAAGGCTACATAATGAATTTTGTAGCATACTTGGCTTAGTTCAAAAGAATATCAATGAATGGCAGACAGTACTGTTCTCTGATATCTTTTTATTTAGCATATGTAAAAACCATGGTACAAATTTGTAGATGGGATGTAAAGACTCCATGCTACCTTGTTTTGGCCCAATTTTTTTATTTGCTTATGAGTCTATACTTAAACAATGCTGTTTACAGATATTTAATAAAAATTCTCAGAGAACAGTAGTGTCTGTAGTTCATTGGTGTCCTTTAAAACTATCCCGGCAATTCCAACTATTCCTTGGAAAGACTCCTTAAAAGAGTTTTTCAGTATTGATGAATTATCTTTTGTGCTCTGAGGAATGTGAGGTCACACCATTTTTTAATAGTGCAATAACCCATATAGGACATTTTGCGGAGTAGCAAGGACTGCTGCTGTGGCACTACCTCTTTGCAGTCCAATGCAGAGGAAAAATGAAAAAAGTATTTATTAATACAGTGTTTTCTGTAGCAATTCATTAGTTTAATTTATGAAGTGCTGTTGGAAAACATTTAGTATTTTTAAACTTACATTTTAAAGTAAAGTTGAAAGTTTCAACTTACCAAATTGCTTATGCTGTTATTGGGCAATGCTTTATTATTTTATGCAGTGCTTGATACGGAAATATTTCTAATGTTCAGTATGGTAGAAACTGAACAGAGGCTTCAGTGGTCAATTAATCCCATGCTTACCTCAAAGATTGAATCTACCAAGTATTTCTTCAGTTATTGGATTATATGCTTCCTCATCCTTGTCTTTGTGTTTAGATTTCTTTCAAAGGTGACAGAATGGTATCTGTCCTGTTTTATAAACAGTTACTTAATTAATAAACTGTATTCCCTTTCAGTACCTCTTGTGAGAATAGGTGAATGGTTTCTGTTAGTGACAGTAACCTTTGATTTTGAGAAGTTAATAGTTAAGAACTTCAAAATTAATTAAGTTGGTAAACATGGAGAGCCAAATACTTTTTTAACTATAGAAAATGAAGGAATTTGTTATGAGTGATTTTTGACACAGATTAGTGAACCAGGTTTTGGTCAGAATTAGACATGTAGAGATGAGATCAGAGGTTGACCGTTTGACAAACGTTCCTAGTAGACAAATTCATAGTACAATTGAATTTGGCAAACAAGCAAACCTGTATTTTCTTCGTGAAGCATAACTACTGATACTCACTGGTGAGCTTCTTTGTATAAGCTTTCTTTGCTTATATTAGAACTACATCTGTATTTTATTACCTTCTCCTAATACTTCTGTTTATTAAAAATGTTTCTTACATCAGTGCTTACATTTTCCAACATAATGGATAGTTTCTTGACTTTAGGCCTGTTCTTCTGTGTGTACACTTATACAGTGATGTTTGTTTTATCTGAATTTAGTTCCGAAACAGGGTATGGAGATGAACTTTACCAGAATAAAATGTTAAAATAAATGAAAATGTTTAACATGTATGACTTCACTTTTAACATTTCTTGGAGATTGTCATAAATGTAACTTTTGAATTGCTACTGATTTCAGAGTATCTTTTTGTGCCTTCTTGAAATGCTAATATTCCTTCTCTAGAGGTAACCTATAATTCATGAAAGTAAATTCAGTTTTTGTATTGATGGTTGTGCCAGAAAAAAAGTAATTTAGCTCTGTAATTATGTAACACTGAAAAAGTATTATTTCAATTACATATGAAATCAGTGGAAAGGCCAGGTATGACTAAGAAAAAAATTAGTACATTAAGTAGCTTCTATGTACATCTTTATTATATTAAATTGCAAAGAATTTTATGTAAAAATAATGATCAAAATAAGTAATTTATTAATACACAGATGTCCTTCAGGGCAGTGCAGTTTGGAATATGAAATAATACTAAACAAAAAAATCCATGTGAACTCCTCAGAACTGATTAGGTAAACAAGAGCGTTCTTGGGATTCTCCCCCTTCTCCAAGCATGTCACATGTGTAATTCCTTTAATGCAAGAGTACAGGTACTGAGCTAATTGCAAGACAGTTTAATTTGCATGCAATGTTTACAAAACATTAGCAGACAACTCTCTAAGGGCCAAACCTACTGCAGGTGTTGCCTTCTGCTGAAAAGACCACATACTTTCTGGGCTGTACTTGACACATACATATACCTTCTAATGTAAAGAATTATATTAGCAGAAATGTGCCATAGAGTTTTTCTTTAATACATTTCATATATTATTTCAAAACAGGCTGTATGTCAAAGCATTTCTGTTCTGTGGATAGTAACCTGAATACACAATTTTAGAGAGAAGGCTACAAGAGAGAATATTGGAAACTCTGGGCTGCTATTGTCAGGATCTGTGTGAAGATTGCTATCAGCTCTCAGTATATACTGCTGTGAGGCTATATATGTTTTACAGAATTACCTTTCACAAGTTTATTCTGGTTCCTAGTCCAGCTTGCCTGTGTTATAACTTGTGTCCCTTGAAAACTGCTATTTTAAAGCTGATACTGGCAGAAAGAAAGAAAAAAAACACCAGCGTTGCCTGCAGGATGCTAATCATTCTGTTGTTGATCACAGAACAGTAAAAAGAGATCACTTATGCATCTGGTTTGATTTTTTACAAAACCTCAGTTTAGTTTGTTAAAGAATTACTGTTTTGCTACTTAAAGAGTATGTATAGTTTCTGCTATGCTCTAAGGTGAATTTTGACTTCATACGTTATTTTGTGTTGTACATGAATGTTGAAGGAGAAATACTGATAACACAGGCAATAGAAAATACATTAAGTTAAATTAGCTGCTTGTAGGAGCCCATCTAGTTCCATAAATTATATGGGAAATCGTTCAGTAGTAATAATATCTGAATGTGGTAAGAGCATGGCTGCTAATACCAATGTAAGTCTAAGTTTGCCAGAGACAAAAGTACAGGAAAAGGAGAGCTAATATGAGTTAAAAGACATTAGCATAATTTAAATACCTACCATTAATAGTGCTAAAGTGTACTGACAGAAGTTTGAGGAATATTTTAATCGCTCTTTGTCCAAGTCTCTTTAGAAATCCTGAGCTATCAGTGACATAGACTCTTACAGGGCTTTTAAAAAAATTCTTGATTTCCTTAATTTAGTGCTTTGCTACACAACAGAATATTTGAAGGACTGTTGTGGTTTGATTCCAGCTGTCAGCTAAGCCACACACAGCCACTTGCTCATGCTCCCCCGGTGGGATGGGGGAGAGAATCTGAATAGTAAAAGTGAGAAAATTCATGGGTTGAGATAAAGACAGTTTATTAGTTAAAGCAAAAGCCGCTTACTAAAGCAATAAACCAAGGAATTAATTCACCAATTCCTATGTACACGCAGGTGTTCAGCCATCCCCAGGAAAGCAGGGCTCTGTCATGCATTATGGTGACTTGGGAAGACAAATGCCATTCCTCTGAACGTCTCCCCCCTTCCTCCTTCTTCCCCCAGCTCTATAAATGCTGAGTATGATGTCATATGGTATGGAATATTCTGTTGTTCAGCTGGGGTCAGCTGCCCTGGCTGTGTCCCCTCCCAGCTCCTGGCTGTGTCCCCTCCCAGCTCCTTGTGCTGGGGTGGGGTGAGAAGCAGAAAAGGCCTTGTCTCTGTGCAGGTGCTGCTCAGCAGTAACTGAAATATCCCTGTGTTATCAACCCTCTGTTCAGCACAAATCCAAAACACAGTCCCATACTAGCTACTGTGAAGAAAATTAACTTTACCCCAGCTAAAACCAGCACAAATACTAAGTGAATTTGGAAAAAGTAATGAGTTGTTTGGCTTCAATATTCATTTTGATAATTATATTGTAAATGCTATTTGAAGCTGATAGAAGTGGATAATTGAACCATGTTTTTTATCTGCAGGATTTGCAGATTTTGATTTTATGGATTAATGATGCATGTTATTGTCTGACCATGAGAGGGAGCTTGTATTTCATGAACAGAAAAGTTACTCTTCTGCTTATACATATAAATATTTAATTTGCTTTTGGTCCTTTGCTTTTATGAAATGTTGATTTGTTGACTTGAATATTTTAATAGTTAGGACTGTACTAAACTGGCATGCAGTACACCTTAGTAATTTCATTGAAATTTAGTTTTATATGAATGACATTTAGTCCTATCTCAATAAATTGATTTCCCAACAGTCCACAATAGAGAGAGAAACGGAAAGTGAGTCATACTGCCCCTCTTCTTCTCTAGGTACATTACAGCTTTCCTCGAGCATAAGCTTACACTGCCACCATACCAAAGCAATCTGACCCCTTCTGTTGTGCTGAGGAACTGTGCAGCCACACGGTGAATTCAGCTGTGGTTAAATTGACATTTTTATCTTTGCCAGCTAATTTTTAACCTGTTCACTTTCCCAGTGCATTTTACTGCGTTGCTACATGATTGTCAGCACAAAAGACAGGAGCAGTGGCAGGCAGGGGGCTGGAGAGGAAGAGTGTATTTTGACAAGGATGGTACTTCATGAGCTTCCTTTAAGATTGCAAAACTGCACATTTAGCATCTATTTTAGAGTGAATTACATTGCCTGGACTTCAGGCAGCCCAGAGAAATAGTTTAATTCAGTTAATTTAGTTCACTTTAGTTATAGATGGCTGAAGCTAAGATAAATGAATTTTGCCTTTTGTCAGTTATTCTTAAGTCATTTCACATGATGAAAAAATTGGGAACTCAAAGCTATTGTAGTTTTCCATTAAAACAATTGATTTGTACAAAGTGAACAAAAAGCTGCTAGTCCAAATTGCTAACAGTTACATTGAAAATGTACTGCTGTGACAGGTTTTCTTCTCATCCATGTGCCATTAGTTATAGTTCCTAATAATGTGTGTAGCAGAACTTTACTGGGCTGTGTAGAAACTTGATTCATCCACAGCAAGAAGAGAAGCATGCTCCAAAATTGGAAGTGGCAGTGTTCTGCAGTCTCAAGAATATTATTATGTCATTAAATACCTACATACTGTATTCTGTGTTTAATATAACTGGCAGAAAAAAATCCTAAGGATTCTTTTCTTGATTTCATTACAAGAGCCAAGGCACCTCTCTGCTGATAGTACTTGCTTACATAAAGGACTGGTTCCAACAGACATAAGCATCATTCATGCCTTTTGCTTCCTGCATGCAACCTTTTCTAATTCAGCTTTGCGTTACATGACAGTTTTCTTTGTTTTAGGCCCCATGAGTAGACAAATGCCAACAACAGGAGCAAACATTTTAGTGAAAATGAACGCTCACTATTCCTTAGTATAAAACCAGTTAGTTTTATGAGTTTGTACTTCCAGTGGGTAATAGTTATTAAATACAGTTTGCTCTGGAGCCTGACATTTGATCAGCTGCATGAGAACATTAAGTGCTGTGCTCTTGCCAAATCTCCTAGCTTACCTTTTTTGTGTATCACATGCCAAACAGAAGAGCATAAAGCAGTAGGCTGGGACAGGGACCTGGCTTTGGCACACTGGATTGCAGTGCCTTTCCCACTCTTTGACTCTACTGCTCTTCACCCATAATCTTAAGATTTTGATTAGGACTGTGGAAGGAGTCAAAAAATTTTTTTTCAGTTTGCTAAGAAAAATGTGATTTGACTATATATTGGTATTTTCAGCAAGATACCAGAAGGGCAGACACAAGAATAAAGGTTTATTAGAAGGGAAGTCAAGGTAGCAGGAATAAGTAGAGGATCTGTTTGTAAGACAAGGAGAAAGTAAATCTTGGAGGAGATTTTTGCATTTACTGATCCAATGAATGAGCACATCTTTCTCCTAGATACGTGTGTGGCGATGGAGAGAAACAGAACAACCTGCACATACTCCTGGTGTGTGTCTGAAGTAACAGTGTAGCTCGCTGATATATGATAGTGATATGGTAGAGTGACAGCTCACTGTAGAAAAGCATAACTAATATATAACCAAGTAGTAGTGGAAGAACTATTGGGAAATTTGCTTTACTCTGGTTTACCTTTTGGCACATGTCTTAAAAAAACCTAAGAACTTAATAATTTTAATATGGTTTAAACTGGTAGTTATAACTGTAAGTTATCTATGCTCAGATTTTCTTCAGTTCCAAGCGTAAAGTTGAAAAAATTTTCAATGAAGAGACAGAATACTGTTTCTAAATTTTAAGGCTTTTAATTGAAGGAACATAGTTTAGAAAGCAGAAATTAAGAGTCTGGAAGAAAACATACATACATAGCGATTTTCCATACCTAATGAAATCTTGGAATAGAAGATGGCCCTTTCTATTACGGAATATGGCTCAACATGCAATTTTTCTTTGAATCATTCTGTATTGATCTAGCTGTTGAATTTTTGAGCCTTTCCAGTATATAGTAGTTCTGAGTAAGCTTCATATGTCACATTTCCATTCTAATTGTGGGGAAAGAGTTGTCTAATGGATTCAGCTGCATCCAGTATAAGAGAGGCAGATTACATTCAGTAATTTTGGCATTTTAAAAATAAGGTACAAAATGCTATTGTAGAGTACTTCAAAGTGCATGAAAGATAGTCTGGAAACTGTCCAAAAATTTGTTCCAGGAAGTCACTGAGATTGTAAAAATAGCTTTAACATTTCTAGGGTATACTTTGAAGCTGCAAACATTGGTCAGCCTGAGGCTAATAAAGGAAAACTGATCTTGTTTGATTTGTCAGTCTAGGTAATAATGATAATGTCTGGAGGAAAGACGGGAGGTCCTCATTTGTTAAGACCCATGAACATGGCCTGTCTGTGTTTCTCGTCAATGGCCTCTAATTAATTTCAGTTCAGGCAATACCCATCATAAACTTTTAACTTTTGTGTATTTGCTGTACTACAAATCCACTTTTATGCTGTCCCACAAGCCTGGAACTTTGTCTTGCCTACAGCATCCATGTGTCCTTCCCAGTTTGTTTTTTTTTTTTAATCCCTTCTTGTAGCCACTTCTTCAAAGAGCTGAGTGGATATTAATAACATTACATTATCTTTTAACCTTCCTGCGCTCTCTGGAAAACATTCTCTTTGTTTATTTTTTCCCCTCAATCTATTCAGATTTCTGTCTATTTTCATTAGCTTTGAAGAAGATTGTGCTAATTATATTTGTAAGTCACCTTAACCAGTAAAGTGTCATGGTTTCCATACATGTTGAATTCTGAAAAACTGGGGCTATCTGTAGTACCAGCAAATGTGCCAAATGTCTTGAGCCTGTGATGTTTAATACGTCTGTGCCCTGGCAAAGCTGTGAGAGAAGTTTGATGACCACAAAAACGGCCACACATACGTAAATCTGTTGAATTTAAAACTGCAGTCTCTCTCTGAAGTTGTTTTCTCTCCTCTGACTCAGCTTTTCAATATGTTTTTTTCTTGGTAAGAATTACCAGGTACAAAAGAAAGAAGAATTTGGAAAGATAAATAGAGCAGATATCCAGATACCGAACAAAGCTATTTAGCACAAAAGGAAGATGCTCAGGCCTCAGGGTTGCTCTTCAGCAGTGTAAAGTGTAGGTGCCCAGCTGTCCCACCCAATGTCCCACACATTCACAGTGTCATATGGTCAACCTGCCCTGTTGAGAACCCTGGGCTTACAGTCCTGTGATCAGATGCACATTGGCAAACCTCTGGTCTAATACTAAACTCTTTCTGGAGTCAGGAGAGGACACCCATAGAGATGCAAATCTTCACCAGTGCAGATCCTGACTGCAGAGTGGGAGATAAGACTGCATGGCATAAGATGTGATGGCAGAAAAAAACTGGAGGTTTTAGAGGGGAAAAAAAGACTATGCACAAGACTGAGTCAGAATATCACAGGGCAGTGTAAACCTGGTTTTGATAAGACTTGCCCTTTGTTGGAACATCAAAGTCAATAGGTCCTCAAATGATGCAGTTCGGAGAACCAAGCACAGGAACCAGAAAATGGCTTTGTTACAGATAATTTCAGTTTTAAGTAACTGTAACATTTTATTAACTTTCTAACATCAGAAAATAAGCAGGCTGTTGGATGCATGGAAATACACGCACACCATAACTAAATCGACTTATTTGAACTTCCATATCTCATTTTGAAAAAGCAGCAAACGTGTATTTGTATTCTTCTGCTTTGATATGTTAATCCATTATTCAGCAGCATTTGGATGCACAACTGCGCAGTAGCTTAGTGGGGATTCAGTATAAATTTAGAAATGTTTCCTGCAGACAAAATTCAAAATAATAGAAGTGGGTAGGCTGTACTTGTCTATAGATACACAGCTATAGCCATAGGTATATAGTTGCCTATAGCTACAGATATATAGCTGTATAGATTTAAATAGACAGATCTATTTATCTATATAGCAGTTATGCTTGTATTTACATACATGGGATGGGAGAGAGAGAGAGAATATGGGCACAAACTGAAACAGAGGAGGGTCCCTCTGACCATTATGAAACATTTTTTCACTGTGAGGGTGACCAAGCACTAGCACACGTTGCCCATGGTGGTTGTGGAGTCCCCATCCCTGGAGATACTATGTCCAAACATAGTCCTGGACAGCCTGTTCTAGGTGGCCCTGCTTGAGCTGGGAGGTTGGTCCAGATGACCTGAGGAAGTCCTTTCCCACCTCAACCATTATGTTATTTTCAGCATTCACCATAGTAATAGGATCCCTATTGCCATTGTGTAAAAATTACACAGGTTTTAATCAGGTGGTCCTTTCAGTGTCCTGTGAGTTAGAGCAAGAAGTTGGACTAATTTGTTTTTGTAAAATGCATCAGCATCTTACAGGTGGGAAGTGAAGGCTGAAAGTTTTCAAGTGGGCCTGCTTAAGAGATGGCATTTGGTTCATTGATTTCTTTGGCTTCTTTGGAAATTCCAACTTTTGCATAGACTGTGGAGCCTGAGATTATAAATCAGAGGAAGCAGAGAAAGAGAAGAATTTTGATTTCCAGGTCCCAAGTGAATACTCTGAGCTTCTTCTAGAACTTTTATGTTGCCAAGTAATGCATAAACTTGTAAAATCTCCTCTTAAATGTGATTTCAAAGCAGCTCATTTAAATAAGCAAAAAATTGTAAGAGTAAGAACTCTGGAATGAACATGTTACAGGAGTGTGAACTGGCAGACTTATGCTAGATAGCTTTATGTGCCTATATTCTTCTTCCTTGGACCTTCCCTAATTTTTTTTAAGCCAGCTGGGCTTAAAACAGCACAGCCAGTGTAATGCTGTTTCTTTCAGGTGGGAGAATAAAACACTGTTGAACTAGCAAGCCCAAAAATAATACACTTAAATGAAAATACACAGTTATGGTAAGCGTTGATTAAATTTATGTGATAGGATTATTTTTCCTGTTTTAATTTCGGTTTGATAGCTAGACCTACGGCAAATGAAAAATTGGAAGTTGTATTTGCAAAGAGAAAAAATTTTTTTTTCAGTTCTTCTGTGTTCAGTAATAGAAATTTTCTACTTAACGGTATTATTTTTGTCACAGGTTTAGTCAATTTTATCTAAACCTGTTTTCAAAATTGTTACAGAAATTTTTCACATGCAGTATTTTTGCTGAAGGCAACATGGAACATAATTCAAGAGTTATACTGAAATTTATTTCCAAGAAATTAAACATTATATTGGGAAATAAATAGTAAAGTACATCAGTGTTGTAAAACTACTTTGTCTTGGACTGTAGACAGATCAAAGTGTACATTAAAAATAAGAAATTAGTTTAGAAGGCAATAGTGAAGCTTAAAAACCCAAATTTTGCGTTAACTGCAAATGTAAGACCATTTTCACATGAAATAATATATACCTTTGAAAAAATGATATGTACCTTTGAAGTTAATTAGAAATCTTCTTGCCTTTTAGTATTCATCATCTTGTTTCTTCCATGTGAAGCAACTGTGACTCAAATTGCAAAGTTGAAAGCAGAGTTTTAAGGATTCTATTAGGTAATATCTTTGTACCTCTACACTCTTCTCCCCCCCCTAGAGACTATGAAGAAGATATTTCAAGAAAAGGGGATCTTGGCAGGAGAAGAAAGAGCTTTTCGACCCCATCTGACCTTCATGAAGTTGTCAAAATCAACAGAGCTACGTAAGCAGGTGAGCTCACATTTCACGTAGATCAGCAGCAATCTAGAAAGTTTAATTTGGAGATGCACAAAGGTGCTGCTTGTGCTGTAGCATCATACTTTCTACTTTGTAACCAGCTGAAGAGGTAAGACTTCAAAAATACTTATTTAGGAAAAATAATGTAGTGCATCTACTATATAAAGATTAGTCCTGTACTGTAAGTTATCACTCTTGATATTCTCAGTACATTAATATCACAGTCTGTTTTCTGTTGTGAAATTAGGCAAGACCAAAGGCTAAAAGTACTTGTTAAAGATTAGAGGACTCTAATTAGGGTGTAGTTTGTACAAATGTTGTTTATTTGCAAAGTTTTGTTTCTATATAGGAGAAAACAAGCAAGTAAACAGTGAAATTTCTGTTTAGATTATGCATAATAGGTAGACTGTCATTTCCCTCTACTGAGTATGCTTTGGTGAATTTCAGAGTGGCGAGGAAACACATCTTCTATATTCTCTCTTGCAGGCAGTTATTTCTTGCTTATTTATTAGCTTTTTTTGGACAAAATACAGAAATACATGAATGTAGATTATAACTGTCATAAAAATATATAGAAGCAATACCAGTGTAGCTGTTTTTTATTGCATACTAATTTAACTATAATACTGTATTTTATTATCTAACATAAGGTATATCTCCATAAATTTTTTTTGTTGACATTGTGCAGAATGTTTTATGTGATCCTTTACCATTGTCTAGGAAAATAAATTTCAGAAAAAATATTTTAAATAGGAATTAAATTACATAATATTTAATATTAAGTAGTAGTCTGAAATCAGTAGGCAGAAGGCAACGAGATTTCAGATACATAAGAAATTTCAAGGGCACACATACTTGCTCTAAAACAGAAATAAGAACTTATCCACAGGAAGCAGGTGGCATATTATAGATATTAAATTTGTAGGCTCACATAAGCTTTTGGTTGTATTAACAGTTTTTTAAAAAGCACTAATTTTAAAAATCCACAGCTCTTCTAGAATATCAGCGGTTCAGTAATTTCACTGTTTAGTTTAAACATCAAAGACAGTCAGGGTGGGGTTTTTGCCATTCTGTTTTCTGGTTGTTTTTTTGGCTGGTTCTTTGTTTCATTTATATTTATCTACCTTCCATGAAATATTGGCCAGGATGCGTACTTTCTGTGTTATGATACTCAGTGCTGCTGACAGAACCAGGTCAATGTCATTCCAAATCATCTTCCTTAGCCCTCTATAATGCTGGATAATGCGTATGGTATTCTAAAGATATACTGCATAGAAAGATACTATGTATTAAAAATCTGTAAATTTTTCTCTGTCAATTTAGTGTCAGGCATAAACATTAATCTTTACTATAATTTTTTGTTTCATTGAGTACATGCATTTAGTTATATAATTTCATGCATTTACTGAAAGCAGTAAATACAAATATGAAACATTTGTATTTTGAGATTATACAAGAATATGAAAAGCAAGGAAGGGGGAATGAATGAAAATTACATGTGAAAGCATATGAAAGACCAAATAGTAGTAAAGTGGTTCAGTACAGTTCTCAACTATATAGCTTTATAACTGTTAGTTTTAAATGTAAGTTTCCTTATTGGAAGCAATATTCTTCTAAGTCACTCTCCTTACAATGACATCTAAATTCCACCAAATTTATCTTTTTTGGGGAAAAAAACCACCTGTTTTTAAAACTCTAATACAGCTTTTGGCTGTTTGAAATGCATTTATTCTGAAAAGATTTTAACTTCCCTAGAGTTAAAAATATATTTACAAAACAAGGAGTTTGAGAATTCAGAACTAGGAAAGATCTCAAGAAATAAGCTTTTCACTTTGAAGGCACAGCATTAAGCTAGAAATGGTAAATGCAAAAAGCTTGGAAACAGGTTATTAATAAAGGATAAATGCATAAAATAAAGTTGAGCTACCTGGTTTACTGTACCCCTCTCAGCTTCTTAGATTAAATGACTTATCTACCTACTCAGAAGTGGGAGCAACCCATTCTTCATGCTTAGTTGGACATTCCTGAGATCAGATGTGCCACTGAAAGCTTCCCAAAATCAGCTTCTAGCTGTCCTTGTGGAAGGAGATAAAGAGATATAATTTACTTGCACATGTTTAGCTATTTCCAGAATTATTTGAATGATAAGAATCTTGGGTTAGTATCATTATCTTCTATGCAAAGAACCTAATGAAACACAATGAAAGAAGTAACTGGAGTTTTGCACTTGAACATAACATTTCTATTTCTGCTTCCCTCACTTGCCTGTTAAGTTGCTGCAGGTCAGTCACAACCCCTCTGTTTTTCATTTGTCCAGATTCCTGTTTATTTCAGGGTGTGCTGTGAGGCACACTTCATAAATGCTGTATGATGTTTGGAGGTCCTTTGATACCTAGTGCTGCCAGAACTGCAAACACTGTTAAATGAATTTCATAAGTAGAAGATGACTGACAGCTAAATTGGTCTGATGGCATCTGCTTAATTAGTACAGAGTATATACTTAGCCTAGACAGTGGCTGACAACAAAAAACGCAAAAAATATAATTTATGAATCTTTAGTATATTATATTCTTTTCTATGGTGTACTTTTAGAATGCTGTATGCACAGATAGTAAAAGAGAATATATTAGTGAGAAAACACTTGTGAGCATTCTACAAGGCCTGATTCACCGTTACCGTTCAACTTCAATGGTAACATCATTGAAGTTGCTAGGTATTATTTTACAGACAGTATTACTGTGAGTGCACTGGAAACAGCATTAAATGCATGATTCAGTAAGTTATTATTGTATTTTTTAATGTAAATTATGTTAAACTTTTGTCACTTTCCAGTTTCGTACAGAAATAACGTAAGGTGCTTATTTTGTAGTAATAAGTTTTCTTCACCACCAAGGAGGAAATTACATACTAAACCAAACTCAAAGCAGTGTCTCCAGCTTCAAAAATTTTTGATGTGTGCTCACATTCATCTTTTTGCTATCTTCAGCTAGACATACTTGATAACACGCTTAAGACTTATAATTATGAAGGGAATTAATTTTTTGTCATGTAAATTTTCTCATAGTTTATGTGACATTAATATTTTTGTCTTCTTGAAATCACATATAGCTGTGTGTCTGCTGATGTTTTTATTAACTATAATATAAGCAGTTAGAGCAAGTATGGGCAGACAATAAGCTGTCACTTCTTATTTACATGAGGAATGTCACCTCACTGCAGGAAAGGTTATTACTTCAATAGTAGATATGTTCTTGGGTCATTAATCTGTTTAATATATTTTTCTTGCATGTGCATACATTCAGTACTGTGTTCAATAAAGATCTGCCTGACAAGAGAAGTGAAAGAGAATCCTCCCTTCTGATACTTTATCTCTAATGTTAAGTTTTAGTTTATACTTAGAATAGAAAATGCGAATTTCTCTCTTACGTTCCTAGATTTATAATTTTGAATTTATTTATATCTATGTGGTGTAGACACACAGTTGTGTCATGCAGGACCTTAGAAAAGAGAGTGATTTTCAGGAAAACCAAAGCATATCTCAGTTCCTGGTGATTCTGACCTCCAGCATTCTTTTTATAATAATTGCTGGGATCTCTGGCATTTTGAACAGAAATGCTTGTATAAGAAAAGCCACTGAGCTCATTAAATCCCTCTGTATTTTCATTTATCAGCCTCTTTGTCAGTGGTTTGTATTGTGACAACTGTTACTTGCTGTTACGAGAGTCAGAGGCACATATTTATTTGGAATCTTTGATGCTGATCCTAAAATGCTGAAATAATCACTTTGGCACAACACAAAACAATAAAGCCTTTTGTTTTTACAGTCTTCTAAGACTTTACTACAGACAGTTTGTTAAAAGCTCAATGTACTGTGATAGCGAGCATTCTTTAAATTACCAAACTTTCCTACTGAACATAGGGGATAAGGTGCAATCTGTGCATTTACACATACCTGTTAAAGGACTGAGGCTGCAGAAGGTAGCACCTCCTTACTCATGAACTCTTCCAAGTCCACATGGGGATCATCAAGGTCTAGGCAAAGAAACTTTTCTACAACAGACTTGCATTTTTCCATCCGATCTCCTTTTGAAGGATGATCAAGACATTTGATAGGTTTTCCGTTGCGAATCAGTTCTGATATTTCCACTCCTCTTTCAATAATTTTGGCGGGCATTCCTGCTAATGCTGCAATGTTGGCAGCATGACTAACAGTGGACATGCCCTCTTTGATCTGATAGAAAAATATCAACTCATCTCCATCTTGGTGGGTCTCCATGGTCAGATACTCCAGAAGAGGTGTGTCAGGCAGGAGTTCTAGCTGCATTAAACTGTGAAAATTAGTGGAGACGAAGACCTGTGGACACTGCGTTCCTTGTCTGATCCAGTACCTCAGGACAGCAGCCAGAAGGGACAGGCCATCCATTGTGTTTGTCCCTTTACCAAACTCATCAATAAGTACCAGGGACCTCTCTGTGGCATTGTTTATGGCCTTGGCAACCTGGTTAAGATCAATCATGAAAGTGGAGAGCCCTACAGAAACCGATTCCCTACTGTGGATTCTTGTGTAAATGCCATCAATTACTCCAATCTCTGCCTCTGCTGCAGGGACATAACTGCCAATTAGAGCCATAAATACTATAAGACCTACTTGCTTTAAGTAAACACTCTTTCCAGATGAGTTGGGCCCTGTGATGATCTTTATTCGCCTGGTAGCCTCACCACTGTTCACTGGATTGGCAACGAAAGTCTTTGCACATAGTTCCATGAGTGGATGTCTTCCGTCCTTGATGTGGAAGCCGTGGCGGTGAGTAAAGTGAGGTCGGCAGTAGGCGTTCTCCCGGGCCATCGCTGCCAAAGCTAGGAGCACATCCAGGTGTGCAGTGTACTCAATCACACTGTTAAGGACTTCAGACTTCTCCAAGATCTTTGTCTGCAGCTGGTGCATGATAAGTGTTTCCTGGTCTCTGACCTCAGAGTGCAAGTCACCCAGCAGGCTGTCCAGCTCCTTAGTCCGAGCACTTCTGTAGTGCAGTTTTTCATCTGACAGGAACATGAAGTCCAGGCCTTCAATTTCGAAGTCACTCTTATCCACCATATTTGGTAGCCGTGGAATGGTGAGAAGGAACCCAATCAAAGGAATGTAGATCACACAGCAGGAAGGAATATGGTCATCCAAAATCTCCAGTTCTTTTCGTGCCACTTCTGTAAGGAAGTCTGGCAGTCCCATCAGCTTTCGTTTCTTCTCATCCACAGTGGCATCCACATTGGGTCTAACAGTGAAGCGGTTCTGTGAGAGGCTGTCTTCAAAGTCTACCACTTTGCTGATTAGATTAGCAATGTAGTGCAGATCATCAGTGAAGACACGTGAAATAGTCTGAAAAAGTTCAATAGTGCTGGGCAGAGAACGACACGTGTCTCTAAGGCACACTGCGTTGTACGCTGTTTTATAGAGTGCTTGCCAGTCACTAACTTTTGTGTTGGAAAGAGTCATTCTTTTTAGAATAAGAGGCACATTTTTAATATTCTTGAGGCAGTTTTGAAGAGTGAGGACTGTTTCATGGTTCTGAGCCATCAGGAAGAAGTTGATAACATCTAGCCGTTTGTTCAGCTCTGTCAAGTTCCGGGTAGGTCGCGTGAGCCACAGCCTCAGAAGTTTTTCTCCCCATTTGCATCTGCAGCGGTTTAAAATTCCATATAAGCTGAATCCTTCTTTTAGTCCACTGGACAGCTTGTACACAGAAGGATGGATATCACTTTTAAATATCTGCAGGACACAGTAAGTGTCTTGGTCCATATTCACAGTATCTGACAGCACAAATTTTTTAAAGGCCAAAATAGGAACTGCTACACTGCTGTCTTCAAGCTCAACTCCAACCCTTCTCCTGTCTAGAAACTTAAGGAGGCCCCCTAAGGCTCGAATCATAAGTGGACTTTCAAAAGGGATGATTGAGGACAAGTAGAGAATTTTCTCCGTTGCAGTCATATGAGATGGAATAAATGGAAATTGCCTAGATAGGATCCGTTGCTTGCTGACTTCTAGACCAAAATCTACATTAGGAAACAGGACAATTTCTGGTTTTCCAGTGTCTTTATCACCAGCAGTAGCTTTTAGGTTGGTCAGGAATTTGGCAATATTCTGGTCCTGTTTTGCACTCGTCACTATGCATTGAGGATTAAGTTCACCAGTCACTTTTTGCAGTAGCTTGAGGTCTTCATTATCAGGCATCTCAGGCATGAAGTAGACTGAGCAATCTTCTGTATCATAATAAGTAATTGCCAGCTGCCCTGCATACCACAAAACAGACATGTGTGTCTCAGAGCCCTCTTGGTCCTCTTGTTCGGGCCCAAGCAGTGGTAGCGAAGTGTGGCTTGTGGCTGATGTGGCACTCATTCTGTTGACAAGAGATATTTTTATTCACAACTCATCCAGAAGACCCTGAGAAGTAACTGTAATTGACAACAACAGGTTAACAATCACTCTTCCAACTCTGGAGAAACTAAGAATCTACCAGGCGTTAACAGCAAATGTTCAAGTGGAAAGATGCAGCCAGCATCTGAAAAGATACAGCTGCCATCTGCTTCCAAGCAAGGTGTAACAGAGCAAACTACCAGCAATGCTGGATTTACAGTTTTTCTTTGGATCCTTTATATTTTTTAAGGATGTATGTATGCCCTAATACCCATAAATACAGTCATGTACATGGGTATGTATATCCATGTACAGAATCATCCTCCCCCAGAGGTATGGGACATACACATGTGCTCAACTCCTCACAGCAGTGCAGCCCATAACCTGGCCATCATTTCAGGGTCCCAGCCCGGTATTTGTGTAGCACCATCACACAGTACCAGTTTCTATACAAGTACATAAGGGATCACCCATATTAATCCCCTGTCACCACCC
>NW_020955265.1:2357702-2362509 GCF_003031625.1 Empidonax traillii
GCTTATCTCTGTAATCAGCATCCGTACTATTCCCATGTGGTAACAGCTTTTCTCTTTCATCTCTACTTCTTATATTCTCCCTTCCCATGCACCTGCTTTGTTTCATCCTTTCACATCACACAGGCAGCACTCTAGCAATTGCTCCAGTTACTAAAAATATAGTTTTCCTATGGCTGCTTTTCCAAATACCGTTCAGTAGTGCATCACAAGCACAACTCAATTCCTGAGCAGTCAGCATTTGATTCATACCTTACCAATCTGCCTTTGACAAGCAACACCCCTACCTCTTGTAAATGTTATTTTTTTATTGGAGCATGAAGTTGTGATTTTTATCTTTTCCTCATTTCATTCCAGAAATACTTAAGGCTTCATATTTTGACAAGTGTTCTCCTGGCTGAAAAGGTCTTTTTTAATTACTAATTGATATCTGACTGTATTTCAAAGAACTGTCAGCCAAAAAACAAGGAATGATGATTTAATTTCAAAATAACTTTAGTACATAAGGACTAATCTAGCAACAGAAATCAAATTTCAAATAGTGATAGTGAGGATGGAATGAATGTAGTCTTCCAAGGAGATTGTGTTCTGTGGAAAAACATCCACCACTAGATGTCATAATTTCAGAGATTAAGGAAATACAAAGACATTTCTGACCTTCACTAAGGTGAAATTATGGGGACCAAAAGTCTCTAAATTAGACTTTAGAGAACCAGATGTGTGAGTACTTATGGAGGCAAAGTGCTTCTGAAGCCAATAATTTTGTACCTAAGTAAAAGGTCAGTAGACATACCAACGTTGAGCCTATCTTGCATATATGTAACTTTAAATGAAGCACCACAAGAAATGCATGAATATGATGCTCAGCTGAATGCATACAGTGCAACGGTATAGTGAGGAAGGAGACAGTGTATGGTCCTTTCAGGGTGTTTGCTGAGGAGGGACCTTTTCAGTGCAGAAGGGGATAATAAGAAAAGGAGGAGGCCCTAAGCACCACACACAGAGACCCAAACCTGACCAACATATAAGGGAAGGGGTAACAAGAGCCAAAGCTGGTCAGCCCCACAGACTAATAAAGACATGTCAAGTGTGGGGATGTTCACTGCAGTAGGATTAGGACCTTGTCAAATGAGATGGTAAGAGAAAGGAGGAGGACAGAAGCAAAATATACAGAGACACAAACCTATTAAACTTAACACACAAACCCAAGAAACAAACCTTGTCAGTCATAGTAACTGAGGGCCTATCAAGAAACTACAGGCAAACTGTGACTTTGCAGCTGTTGGGAATGTAAAGGTCAGGGTCTGAGATGTTGGGAGAGGGGCTTGGTTGTACTATGCAAATGGATGGGGGATGTGGGAGGTGCAGAGGAAGAACAGAAAAGGAGTGGACAGAATTGGCTGTAAAAGGGTGCAGTCCTGTGTCTCCTGTGAGCCCTGTCTGTGGGTGCTGTTGAGGGCAGTGGTATCCCATGTAGCCAGCGATGTCTGTGTCCTCTGAGCATGTGTGCGTGTCTCTGGGAGGTGAAAGCAACGGGTACATCCATCAAGACTCTGGTGCTCCAGGGTGCTGGACTGGGCTCCAGCAGCCAGGCAGTAGGGAGCCCTGGGCTGGAGATACTAGAGGAAGCAGTGCTGCTAACATCCCGTAGCACACAGTAATGATACCTAAATAGCAAACAGCATTATTGTGAAGTAGATTGAAGGAGAAAATAGCGAATTTCTACAGAGATCATGTATTTTTATTTAAGATGCAAAGGAATTAGGAGTCCTAAACTCTTAAAATAACTACTGAAATTATGTTTTCTGAAAACAGCTCAATAGAAAATTTAATATGTTATACTTTATATATGCAAAACTGTATTTTTCCAATATTATAAATTATGGTGAGTTTTTAGATTTACTGAGTTAAAAAAGTCTAGTCCTGGTAAAATACAACCACATTTTCCTGTGTAGTGATTTTAAAGACTCAGAAGACTGCCCTTGACATACATTTGAGATTCTTCCTTGTAGTAGCATGCCCAAGTGATGACAGCAAAAGTAATTCCCAGTGACATATTCCATGAGCACTGTTGAAAACCATTGAAAATTAAAGCACTTGTAGCATTGTACATGTCTGTTTGTTTCCTACAGGACTGAAGAGGAAGTGGTAGAAAGTAGGAGTAATTACACTTTTATTTCATTGTTTAAGTTCTGCAAGCAGACAGTGCTTACCTGAAACAGGAGATTTGGCATATTATTGTTTCTGTATTCTTTTTACATCTTGACACAGTTTTCCATCCTAACTATACTTCTGGTTAAAATGAAAACTGTAGGAATCAAATAAAAAATTTCAGTCCTCTAGTAGAACGGCTAATTGAATTTTATGTTGCTTTTTAAAGGTGAAAAAAATTGACTCCAGCCTGTATGAAGATTTCAAAACCCATTATTTTGGACATGAAATCTTGCACCGCTTTGATCTTTGCTCCATGTTGAAAAAAAAGCAACCAAATGGTTACTACTACTGTGAGTCCTCTATTGTTTTTGGTAAGTACCTCTTCATTCTTGTCTTATCAATTGTGTCTCTGAGTTATACGCATGAAGAGCCTTTTTTTTTGGAGTGTAAATTAGGCATTTCTTGTAATATCCATGGAGTCAGACAGAAATTTGTCCCTCAGCCCTGGCTCTGCAGGAACTCTCTGCAGTGGTTCTTACTGACAGCTAAAGTTTATGTTCAATTATCCATCCCCAGAATCCCATTCCATTTCTCATCCTAAAATGAGTGTTTAAGATTAGTGAGATGTATCACTCTCCAGAGCTGCTCATCTCTCTGTTGACTTTAAAGATGGGTTGCGTGACTAAGTTAGATTAGACACAGTAATTATAGGTGATTAAAGCTAAGTGAAATGTCTGGTTTGGTGGAGATGTGACCTTACTTGGACTATATTCATATACAGAGAAAATTTCAGTGTTACCACAGATTTGGTAATAACTCTTAAGACTTTAAATATTGTACATTTAAACATTGTGATACCTTGCTAGATAATTATAATCCTGGAAATCACAGTTGTGTCCTCCTGCTTTATCTGAACAGAAATACCACTGTTAAAAGTTACTGCTGCTTCCAGGACTATGCGTAGGGCTTTAATGATGATTTGGTTTCTTGCTAGTGGTAACTTCTTTCCTTGTGCTGCAGCATTGCTGGTGGAAATGCTTCCTGGTCTGGAGGATTGTTTTGAGGACTTTTAATTAAATACTGGCACAATACTTTAAACATGTCAGGTGCTTCAAAAATGCTAATTCCTGTCAATGGTTTTGTTTGCACTTAGGGTCATCTTTATTTAGCTTAGGTAGACTGTTAAAAAACAAATTGAAAGAAGTACAGCGGAAAAAAGTGTAGGATGTGACAAAACTATTGCAAAATCCAGATCAGTCAAAAGTTAGATGTATTTAAACATATCTATCTATCTATCTATCTATCTATCTATCTATCTATCTATCTAATTTATTACCTTGTGTTATGCATGTCTCATAGTTATGTTTATATTTGTATATATAACTATATATATATAATGTCTTCTGTACATGTTTGTAGATTTAAAGATTATCTAGGTGCATCCAAATACTTAAGAGAAAGAGAAATTGTAAGATCATTTACTATGGTATAAAATTTTTATCTGGGTGAAACTGAGGCTCTGCTATTCCCAAATATACCTCAGAGTATTTTGGGATATGTATCTGATTAAGGAATTTGTTAAATAACTCACTACAAAAAAAAAAAAAAGCTATTTAGTAGAATGGTTGGTAGATATTTACAATGTTATTTCCCAAACATTTATTTAAATTTCTCTTCTTGACCTTGTCCTGTTACTGACATCTCAGAATGCTAAAATGGGACAGTTTTTTAGCAGTCTTTTGAATGTGAGTCCCATTAAATGGTTTATAACATCAGTCAATCAACTAGTATTCAAAGCAAGAATCACATGCTTGTTTGGCTTTGACTCAATCCTGGTATGACAGTGCGTAAAGAATTTATGTGTCATTTTCACACTCCAAACAGAACTCTCCTTTGAATTATATTTACATGAGCACTACATCTGGCTTTCTCTAGACATAGTATTTGAATGGATGTTCTTCACTGATATCAGACTAAGAAAGTGCACAATTATTATCCCCGTATTTTCATGGACTTAGATGCATCTTGGTGAAATACATGCGTTTAATTTTCTGGTTTTGTACATGTTAATATACATTTATTTAAAGAAAACAGATGAAGGAAAATAGCATTATTGAAACAGAGTTTAAATGACTTGTTTTTTCATTCCAGAGAAGAAGAAATTTAAATGAATTTTGAAAAATTAATTTTAAAATGTTTTAAAATGTGAACTGAATAGAGTTTTTTAGTAATTTTAGGTAGCTAGGACATTAAAATTAATACAACAGGGAGCTGATGCAGTTCTTTTAATACATTAGAAATAGTGAAATTTGAAAATTACTTAATACAGACAAAACACTGTATCCTGGTCTAGTTCTTTCTACATATACAGGCACTCAAGCAGTTATCTTCTTTCCTTGAAGTGCACAGAAAATACAGAAACAGAATTGATGTCTTGTTTATCTAGAGTTTGGTCAGACTTCAGTGATATTCATCTAATAAAATGAAAAGATCTAAGAAGGGATCAGAATTGATGTTAAAAATCCATACACAACAAAGACTTGCATACTACCATGGCCTGGCAGCCAGGAGGGCCAACCATGTCCTGGGGGAAATCAGGCAAAGCATCGCCAGCTGGTTGAGGGAGGTGATTGTCCCGTTCTGCTCTGCGACCTCA
>NW_020955265.1:2363212-2396728 GCF_003031625.1 Empidonax traillii
ATAAAATGAAAAGATCTAAGAAGGGATCAGAATTGATGTTAAAAATCCATACACAACAAAGACTTGCATACTACCATGGCCTGGCAGCCAGGAGGGCCAACCATGTCCTGGGGGAAATCAGGCAAAGCATCGCCAGCTGGTTGAGGGAGGTGATTGTCCCGTTCTGCTCTGCGACCTCACCCTGTATATCATGTGCAGTTTTGGGCACTGCAATATAAGAAATATACTAAGCTATTAGAGAGTGTCCAGAAGAGGACAGTGAGGATGGTGAAGGATCTGGAGGGAAAGCCATATGAGGAGCAGCTGAGGTTACCTGGTCTGTTCAGTCTGGAGGATACTGAGGGGAGACCTCATTGCAGTCTACAGCGCAGTGAGGGGAAGCAGAGGGGCAGGTAGTGATCTCTTCACTCTGATGACCCAAGGGCACAGTATGAAGATGTGTCAGGTGAAGTTTAGTTTGGATATTAGAAAAACTTTTTTCACTCGGTGGTTAAGCACTGGAACAGGCTCCTCGGGGAAGTGGTTAAGCACCAAGCCTGACAGAATTCAGGAAGTTTTTGAAAAACACTCTAAGGCACATGGTGTGATTCTGGGGGTGTCCTGCATAGGGCCAGGACTTGTCGATCCTGTTGGATCCCTTCCAACTCAGCATATTCTATGATTGTCTGGCTAGTAAGTGCCACAGCACATATCAGCTGCACATTTTAAAAGTATTTTTAAAAATATGGAAACCAAAAGAGATTGATATGAATAAAGGCAGAAGTAAAACACCTGCTGAACTGCATCAATATGCACAGCAGGTAATGAGGCTTTTACGGTATGTTACATAGCAGCATCCACTATCTTCAGCAGAGCCTACATCTGCACCAGAAGTTTTCTCTACATCTGTGTGCCACCCCGCAGGGGTTATGCAGGAGTTAAAATTTGATGTGATACTGAGGGTAATATTGAAGCTTCACCCTGGAAGTAGAGTTCAGTTTACTGTTTAAAGCGAACAAAACAGAAAGCCAACAAAGTGTCCTTCTTCAGACCACCTACCTCATGGCAGTTGTTGGATGTCACCTCAAATCCCAAAGAAGACCAGTGAATGCTGGAATGAGTTGAGGTTCTCAATATATACTCCTTCAACTGAATAATATCTTGATATCATGGTAAAGATGTTCAATAGACCCTCTGATCATCAACGGGAGCATTACATAAATCTTCTTATGTCAAATATGCCTTTAGCTTTAAGTATCTCACTTAAATATTTTCAGAATCCATTAATGAAGATTTTTGTAGACTTATTTCAAAGAAAATTGGTTTATAGTAATATAATGTAAAATGAGATTATATACACATTAAAGAAAATTATCACATACCAAGCTGTTTTCTGTGATGTTTCTTCTGGGTGGTTTGTTAGAAGACTTCCCCTATGCTATCTCTGAGGTGCAAGAACTTTAAGTCTGTTCCTTGGTGGAAACCACTGGCAGGTACTCTTACTTTCGGCACAGTCAGAATTCATATACCTGGAATATGGCCCAAGCTGCAGGTAAAGTACTATTGCAATCCCCCTTAATCCTTGCAATCTACCAGTAGCAATATGGAAACTGACACATCAGACTGCACACATATATTTTATCTGGATGAAAGCATAATAATGAGGTAAAAGGTAATACTTTTTGCTGCTCAAATAATACCTCAAACAAATGCCTTTTTAAGTTGCAGAACATTAGGAGGTCAACTTGCTTTTCATTGGAACTTTGTACAAGTTTGGTGTCATCTGACCTTGTTACCAGGTTACTCTGCAGTCTCTCTGAGATGGGAGACAGCTGCAGAAAGTCTCTTTTCCCAATAAATTAAATAAAGTTTTCAACTAAATAGCAAAAAGATACATTTTATTTGCAATCTTTAAGTGGATGAGGGAGATCAATAACGTTATGAACAGAACATGTTACAAAAAAAGGTAATTCTTGCAAATTGCTGTTGTTAGGCTATTTGAAACGTTTAAGTAACATTTTAGTTTAATAAACTTAATTTGGATCGTGGTGCCCTTTATGCTTCCACATTACCTTTTAAAATGTTAGCCAGGCAGCTGCTCAACACCCATGTCTCAAGCAGAGACAAAGATGCTTCTTGTGGTACCTTGTATATGAACTCTACAGACTGAAGATAAGTTTGTCAGCAATAGATTTGGAAATACCCACAGGGAAGAAAGAATTACAGAAGAAAGAACAGGAGAAAAGACTCATCTGTACATGAAACAGAAAATAGATAACATTACTCTATGAACCCCAAATAATACTGAGAAGAAATAGAAGACTGAAAATAAATGAATTGGAAACCAACTGATAGTTGGATAGATTGGCATTTGTCTGCTTTAGATGGTCTTCTGCTTCTCCGTCGACAGGTGTTTAGACGTAAATGTGATTGATTTTATTCATATAGCAATTAAACATTTCCTCACATTGGAAACAGCAAAAGTGACCAAGAGTAATCCTGTTTTAATTGTCCAGATTCTACATCCTGAAAAATTACACATATCATGTGTTGGTTTCTTTTTACCTTCCTTCTTAATTGCATGAAGTGAATCACTTCTTCTAAAATAATGAATCATTCCTTGATTTTATCTGTTATGTGTTCTTCTAGTTCAGTAATTTCAAAATACCCATAAATCTGGTTCTTTCACTTCTTAATAGTCTATTTGTGGCCTAACTTCTACTTTCTCCATCCTGTTAGGTTGTGAGTAACTGTTTTTGAGTTTGTTGTATATCTGTGGCACTCCTCCTAAAATTTTAATTAATAGCAGTCATACTACTTCTGGATAAAAATGTTGTGGGTGGTTTCCCAGGGGCTATTTCTTAACATTTGAAATTAGTAATTAATTCACTGTTTGTGTTGAGTTTATCCAGAACTGCTGCAATTTTGTGCATGCAGTATGGTTAGCAAGTCTTTGCCCACATAAAAAGCAACAGGTATTGTGTGCTAATCAGAGAAGTCTTTCCTTAAAGCACTATTTCTCATCAGAGTCATGTGGTAGAATATTGTCTTATAAAAATAGTTCTTTTAAACATGGCAGAGAAAAACTCACCTTTTAGTTATTATCCTAGAAGCCATGCTCTTTATGGACAGTGACTAGAAAGCAGCGATCTGTGATTTCTTACACACATCAAATATTTTTTGATTCTCTAATGAGAATATAATAGCAATATATTTCATCTATGTATTGCTACGTTGGGCAGTTGCTTCTGTATTTTGTAATTTTCTGCTACTGAAACACCGACCATTAGTATAGCATTTTTCATAATAAGATAGCATTTTATATTAATTTCATAATATCAATTATGACTTAAAAGCTATTCATTCTGTGTGTCGATAAGGAGAAGAGGCTGATTGAGAGGGAAGTAACCAATATGGTTTGAAAGTGAGAATTTTCATTTCAGAATAATATTTCATTGTTCTGAGGCAAATTCTAATGTTTGAGCTTTAATTGAGGCAAATGTGTGACAAACCTTCATCAGAAAGTGACAGGGAGCTTCAAAGACAGATGTACGATGTTTAGAATTCAATAATTCATCTCCTAATACTGAAAGTAAGTAAAAAACCTTTTCATCACTTTCTGTGATTATGAGATTTATTTATTATATTTGATTATGAAATTTGCTTTATTGTACAGGGTAATTTTTGCTATTCTCTTTGTAAAATACCAGAATGTAATTCTGTTTGAAAGACTATTTTCCTTTTATTTATCAACAAAAAAGTGTTTGAAGTAGTGATGTGTTTTCGTGACAGAGCTATTATCAGTAGTTGAAAATAAGTGAAAATAAGATTTTCTAAAATGGTTTTCAAAATTCTGTTCAAACAATAGGATAAAACTGATGAAGTAAATCTAACAGGAAAGCACAAAATCCTATTTGACATCAGTAAGACTGTGATTCATGACTCAAAATTCAGTTGAGTATATGAAAAAGAATTGATTTTTTACAACATAACATTGTATGCTATGAAATACAATTTTATAACATCCAGCAGCTTTTTTGTGTCTCAAGTATTTATGATTTAAAGACATTTTCCTCAGCAGACTTTGGTGTCCAAACAACATATTTGTTTCTAAATTTAATATATTAAAGTTACATTGAAAATATGCAAAGCATTAATTTCAATATATTAACAAAACAGTAAACAGACCACCTAGGGGAGGAATAAACTAAATATGTAATATTCTTTCATTGAATATATCAGTAAAAGATAATTAATTTTTATTCTTAACATCTACGTAGCTAGCAAGTTATTTTTGTTGATATATATTTGTTGTATAATCTTAACATCAAATAGAAGGTATATTTGATTACCGTAATTGAATCAGGCTCTTCTGCAGATTCTATGAGGAGTGTTTTTGAGTAGTTTGAAGGATCTGGAGTGAAAGGAAAACCAGTTTTCCATTGTTCCATTGTCACCATTTTTCAATTGTTAGTGGTTAGTGTAGAGCTGAAGAGATTATCCAGTGAGTTACATGGTTGCACAAAGAGTCTAGTAGGCTTTCTACCTAATGCCTGTGAGATATTCTAAAATAAGATATGTTTGCAGATTAACAATGATCTGTACTTCAGGGGTAATGCAAACACTGACATAAAAATGTAATTGTTGGGGAAAAGGGCTCATTTTGAGTAGTACCACAACTTGCATTTCTCTTTCACAGCAGCACTCAGCAATGGATAGAAGCGGATGTTTCTAGGATAGAAACAGTGGTTTTCTTGTTTTAGACTACATAAAATATTTTTGAAGCCTCTAGTATTTGTAAAAGTAGGGTTTTTTCAGTGGAAATAATTTCAAAATAAAATGTGACAGATTTTAAAGATGCATTGTAATGTGGCTTGTAGTGTCGTGTTTCCTAGAAAGCCACATTGTGCTGTTTCTTATGGAAACAGTAGAATGTAAGAGCAAGATTACATCAGCCACAAGCTAAAACAGGACATTGTCGTCTGAACAGTAGCCTGCCAAGTTACTTGGTTTTAATCTGTTCTTAAACACAACAGAAAGGGTCATCACAGTACCTGCTGAATACATAGTATACAATCTTCTGTTTTCCAAATGAAGATCAAACATTTAAGATCTGAATTGGTATTTAATGACAGGAGAGAGAATTGAACCTCTTCTCTGTTTATAGGACAGTTAGGCAGATCTGTTGGATATGAAAGGTTGGAGGTGTCACTCATGCAGTATAGAGAACTTTCTGGGAGGGTGACATACAACTCATAAACAGGTTGCTGTATTATATATATGAAGAGTTTTAATTTCTTCTTAGTGAAGTATGTCTGAGTCTGCATGTGACTCCTTTTTTATCAGCCATCCAGCTGGAGACAGTCCAGCATTGTGCTTAATCCCCCTATCCCACTTACCAGAGGATGTAGGTGAATGCAGAAGGGGCCAAACCTTGCCATTTGCAGCAACTAATAAATGGCTGAGCAATGCATAAGAAATAATGTGGATTTTTTGCACTGCTTTTCATGCTAGTGACAATTCCTCATTGCAAGATGAGATGTGTTAACCACCCAAGGCATAAACTCTCTGCTATTACTTTAGTGGTTTCATGTACCTCACCTGCCTGTGCTGTGGAACTGACAAGAGGCACTTAATCAGGTGGAGATGACAATGTTAAGTGCAGCTGTTCGTCCTGCTTCTCAGGTGTTGGCTGTTAGGTTGATGCTATAATGTTTATCTGTGTTCTAATTTCTGCACCAGCATCAGTAGCTTAGGAGGCTTACATGACCAAAGCATTCATATTCATACTTATTAGACATACTTACAGTCACCTGAAGTTAGGCTTCCAATTTTTTCAAGTTTCTCTAAACTTGTCCATCCTCTATTTTCTGAGGCAAGAGTGGATTCACAGTGCTTGCGTTCTGAGCAAATATCTGGGTGTATGTGGTGGTCAAAGTGCTGAGCTTGACAGGTTGATTTGGCACAACAGACTTCTCTTCACCTGGATTTAGTTTAGCTAGAGTACAGAAAGAGTCAGCTCTTCTTGTCTTTTCTAGACTGCATGGTTTTACTTTAGGTAAATAGTTTGATTTCTGAAGTCCCAAGACACTACAGTTGACCCTTTTACATGTATTTTAAAAACCTCTGCTGTTTATGCTTTTCAAAGAACAGATTTGTCTTAAAGAATTCCGAGTAGCCAATCACAGCCTATGGATTACAGCAGAAAGTAATTATTGACTGAAGACTGTTTAAAAAACTTTTTACCTTTTAAATAGTTTATTTAGAGAAGAAGTGAAAATTCCACAATTTCATTTTGATACCTGGGCACTGTTTCCATAGCTTGTTTTTTTTTTTTAATGTTTAAGGTGTTTTGAATCAAACCCCCTAGATACTGAACTTTATTGCTTTAATCAAGAGAACAAAAGCCTTTCTTATACATAAAACTGTTCCTAATTAAACACTTTAGGAAAGTAGGTCAAGCTGAACAGGAACAAAGCACTCTCTTATTCCAAAATAAGAGCATTCACATATGGAATTATTCAGAAACAGCTCTTAGTACTTTAAAATTCCCAGGCAGTGTTAATCTGTCTTATCTTCCAAATGCAGGCAAGCTCTATAGTTTTCTTTCCCCATTCCTATCGTATTGCAAACACAAAAAACATTGGATGTTAAAAATTTGCATCAGTTGATTAGGTTGTGATATCACCTTTGGCAGAAGAGGAGATTTGTTAGTGTATCTTTAGTATTAGAAACGTTATTTTCAGATGAAAGCAAGTCAAAGCAATCATTATTTTACATGGAAAATATACCTGCTTATGGATGTACTCTTTTAGAAGATTATGTTGAATTCTTCGTGATTCCTATTATTGTAATGATCTGTCAGTGCACTTATATTAATAATTTTGTACTAGTAGTGCAATTATAGTAAGAGATCTACAGATTTACAGTCTACAGACTCCTAAGGGTTGTTTTGCAAACAGATTTTGGTCCACAGTCGTGGTGCACTATCTCAGCACTGTGAAATACAACACTTACTGTGTCTGTTAAAATATGTTATCTACCTGACTGAAAAGTGCATGTTATAGATATATTATGTCAGCAGGTTTTAAATTAAAGGAGGGGGTTGTTACATGTCTTTGTGTATAAATAAAATTCACAAGTCCAAAAAAAAGGTTTTAGGTGAATATCTTTTGTAGGAATTTGGCCCCAGAATAAGATGCCTCCATTTCCAGTTGTTTGCAGAGTCCAGTGTCTCAGAGCAGAGTCAAGAAAGTGCAGGCTAAACCAAATGATGATTGAATAAGCTGGTGGGAAACACCCAGCATAGAACTATGTCAACACCTCTCTGTCTTTCTTTGGCTTTTGAGTTAGGCGTCTCACCCTACTGGAATCCAAAGCCCAGTATCCGCTGTTTGTGATACAAGGGTACTTAGATTTCTTTTTTTTTTTTTTTTTTTTTTTTAAATTTTAAAGAGGAAACAATACACACATAGTTGGTTACATTTCCCACTCAGATTGGACATCAAGGCCTTTTTCTTCCCCCAGCTTGGGGGAAATCAATCCCCCGAAGTCTGTAAAAGCCACAAATGGCAGCTTAGCTTGGAAGGGGAATGATGCACCTTTATTCTTCAAGAAGCTTCACCAGAGCAGCAGAGAATTCAAACCTCATAGATTCAAAGAATAAGCCCCACGCTGCCCCAAGTCAGACTCTGTAATCCTGTGATTATTTGCTGGAGTGTCTAGTCTTATGGAGGTCACAGGCACAATGTTAAAATGCTCACTGGACTCTCAATCTTGTGGCTGATTTAGGAAAGGGAGCATCCAGTTTCTGCTGGATGATAGTAAAATATGTCAGCTTTTGGATTCAGATGCATCACTCCTGTGTAAATGCTCTAAATGTTTGGTGCTTGTCTTTTTTTTGTTATTCATTAGAGACAAATTACCAATATAGAGGATTGATATGTACTTATATATACATCTCTGTGTCTATGTTTGCATGTTTGTATATATGCACATGCATACATGTTTACTGTGAGGTAATGCAAAATGTTTTTTAAGCAGATCTTTTCTTACTGGAAACCCTTTAATCAATTCAGCCACAGCAGTGGGTGGTGTTTGCATGGAGGAGGTTAAGAAAAAGCGCACTAGAAAAGCATTGAATACATGTGGGTTTGGACAGCCTTTGTCTATGGGACTTGTATGGTACCTTGACATGTATCAAAGCTGCTTCCTACCATTTGCACAGTAGATTCCTCATGATAAGCTTTGGACTGAATACAGCCCAGATGTTCGCTTTCTCATGTATTGTAAGTACATGATTCATTGAAATGCTCCTTTTCTTTGGAAACAGTTCAGAGAATCTCGTACATGAAGGTCCATTTAAAGGAGCATCGTTTCTGACTGTTGCATGTTGTTATCTTTTGTATGTGAGCTTATTTTTTCAAGCTATGCTATATTTGACATTCTTACATAAAACTTCATTAGCACTTAAAAAAAAAGTCCATTTTAACATCATAATTAAACTACACAGATAAGTCCTATTTTATCACTTAGTATAAAATAACAGCGATTTCTCCTCTCTTCAGAAGTATTTATCATTGCTAAGGGTGAAAACAAATGTCTCTTTCACTTCTCTAGAAGGGAAACACAGTTGTAGTTTGTACAGTACACAGAAATTTTATGGAAATAAACAGAACCCAGAGCAAACAGAAACCATTTTACTTCCTCCAAAGCCTGTTTACACATGAGTATATTTTGTAAAGAAATACTTTTCATTACACTGAGGTAGAGGAAGAATTTATTTCGCTTAGTAGACATAATATCCTCTTTTTGTTCGCAAGCAAATGCAGAATCATATTCCCATTTTTGTGACCTTTATAAATATCACTGTGTCCTTGGAGTATAGAAATAGGCAGGAATTCCCACTCAGTTACTTACATTTTACACTGTTGATGTAAGTATCTCAGTCAAAGCTCCCAATTCCTAAATTTCCTTTCAAGAATGAAAGTATTTTTCTCAAAATAATATAATTTCTCTACAAATAGGTAATAGATGTTCATATATAAAACTAAAATTCCAGAACACATTTCCCTCATAGTTATAAATCTTAGAAACTGAGATTGAAAGACAGTAAGGATGTTTTAGATGAAGATAAAAGAAAATCTTCTAGATGTAGTGCTAGCTGGCTTTTTTTGAGAACCTTTTAGTAAATGTCTCCTAGTTGTTAGCTCACTTTTGACTCCATAGGTTTCTAGATTTTCCATAATTCTTTCAGTGTTGCAGGCTTTATATTAACGTAGGCTTTATATAACACTGCTCCATCTTGTTACAGAGATGTGATAGAAAATCATAATGCGTAATCTTTGTTTTACTTGGTCTTGCTTTACTTTTTACCTTTTCCCTGTATACAGAACTTTCAGATTAATATTGTCAGTACTCTTATATGACTCAAAAAATAACTTACTGATTTATTTGGAAATGCATGTCTTTTAATTTTAAATCTGTAATTATATTCTACTAATGTTTGAGTCTCCTGGGAAAGTACTATAATTAGGTCTACATTATTTTAATTAAGTCCAATATTTTATGTTATCTGTAATTGGAGGCCAGTGAAAGACTGGTAGAACTATTTATTTAAATCAAAATTAGGAGGCTCTTGATTCGTAGAAAAATAATAACAGTGTTCTAGAGAAAAATTTAACTTTGGTGCAGGACATGACTTCTTATGTTACTCAGATTTTTTTGAGAAGAATATATGAAAGCAGTAATAAGAATCTGTGTATGACTAACCAAAATGAATTTAGTTCACAGTCATCTGAGAAAGCTAAAGTTGGCTGGCATTCCCTTTCCTTTCCTTTCCATTTAGAATGAGCTTTCTACTTTAGTCTCAAGAAAATCTTGGCACAGAATATCATAAGAAATGAGTCAGTGTTACTGCCTCTTCTGATCTTGTAGCAGAGACTATCTGGCACTTCTCTTCGTGGTGATCAATCTGGTAGATTCACACAAAGGCAGCCATGGCAGTGTAATGCCTATTAGATAAAATTATAGCAATAGTTACCTAGATTTCAGTCCATTGGCATGTTTGTGATGTGTTGGTAGACCACATGCTGAGGGGTCACCTGAAAGTGATAAATACAGGTTATTCACTACACTTGCTGCAAAGATATAATAATAATAATTAATTTTTGGTACCTTTTTTTTAGATGAGCATTTCAAATTCCATGTTCTTTCCCCCTTTCTTTTCATAGTGTAAATTAAAACAACAATCAAAAAATTGTAAAAGGAAAGAAACAGCTTTTTAAAACTACAGCCAGTAAATGATTGCTGGACTAAATGATTACAGTGTTCAAGAATATGTGAGCTAGATCCTGAAATACTTTTCATGGTCCAATTTCTGTCTTTTTAGGAAGGAGTGAGAGCAAAGTTTTTTCTGAAATAAGTTTATTTTAACTGGTATACTCAAAGCAGAGCTTAACAGTTTAACGCATTTGCTGTCTGCAATTGAAAAAATCATTCTCTGTGTATAAGTTTTAGCTGATATAGATTTGGGCCTTCACCTTGTACATACTGCTTTAGGTGACATTGTGCATGTCAGATGAAAGCCACAGGTGCTGCATGTAAATCAGATAAAACAATTCAAGCAGGAGGGTGGCCTGAAATATCCATACTTGGTTTCCGTTTGAAACTCAAGGTGGAGGCCACTGGGTTGCTGAAATATAGCTATTGAATCTACATGACGTATAAAGCCAGAGATGGTTGCATAGTCCAGCTCCCATTATATCATGGGCTATTAGCCCATGTGACCCTTTGCTGAGCTGAACAGGTTTCAATAGGCTGAAAAGTTGAAGTTCCTGAGGAGTCTCACAGATATGTGGTGCTGGTGTGGGACAAGGATGTTTTACCTGCTGCCAGTGGCCAAAACCCCAGCAATGGGGGAGAATTAACTGCTTGGCTCACTAATGTGCTTTCTCATCTCATGGGCATGGAGGAAACAAGAATTCCTCTGGGCACTGATCTTGGTCATCTGTCTGACTGCCTGAAGATTTCATGTGTGTGAGCCAGTCAGGCACTTAAAATTGAGGATTATCTGGACTGAACCTGATTAGTAGTTGGAGCATCTTTTTTCTCCCTTCTTCATTGAAAGACCCTCTTCCCACTGTGACTGATCTCTCTGAAGAACTGTTGACTGAAAGAAAAGGGTGTATTTAAGGATATATTCAAATCTGGAGATTTTCTGGAAGGTTTTGAAGTGAAATGTGTGGTTTCAAAGGAAAGGGTTAATCCTTTCAGAATATTTAATTTCTTTATAACCTGAACAAACTAATTAAGGTGTAGTTAGCTGTACAGTTTGCTAAAGCAAGTGGCAGCAGGTTTCAGTGAACCATATTAAGGAACCATCTAGCTGACAGCATCAAAACCTTATTAATTTGGGGGCTTTTTTTAATACAACAATTCCTCTTTTCATCTCATGAATCATGAAAACCTTTGATACAATCTTAAAACAGCTGTAATGCACAGTAACTAGCATTGGTCTTTTCATTTCTGTTCTTTAATACTAAATATTTATTTGCGCAGCACCCAAGACCTCATTTTCACTGATGTTTTGGAATAATATGGTGGAAGATTGAAGTGCAAAGGAGTTTGCACTGAGTTTGTTGCAAGGAGTTTGTTGTTGTTGCAGGGAGTTTGTTCTCACTAAAAAGTCAGAAAAAATAAGCTGTTACTACTGATTTCCAGAACTTCAAAGAGCATAAGGCATCTGTCTATTCGATGTTTATTTTTTTTTCAGACTATAATAATACATACTTAAGGAACCTTCTGCTCCTTTTGCTCTGTTGTACTGTCAAGTACTTCTAGAATAAATGAAAATTTTTACAGAAAAGACTACCTTAAACCTCAACTCTGTCTTGAGTTGCATTCTTACCAACAGATTTAACAAGCAGGAGAAAAGGAACTTTGTAATTTCTCAGAAAATTAGCAAATGTGGGCTCTGGAGCTCCAAATGTAGGAAATCAGGGAAAAGTTGCAATGCTGAGGAGTGTTGCAACAGGAATGGAAAGGGGACTGCAATCAGGACCTTCCAGTGAAACCTTATGCCCGCTAAATTTTGGGCACATTCAGTGAGCTATTTATGTAAGTATTCCAAACCTGAGAAGAATTTTAGTAGAGAATGATAAAGAAGAGCAGTGCATCAGCAATAAAATACTGACTGGGGTCAGTGGCATTAGCAGATCTGACACACAAAACTGTGGCACAGTGTCAGTGCATTTCACTGACTTCCTTGACAGTCTTTGAAGGGAAGGAATATTAGTAGTCATAATTCATTGTAATTTCTTTTTTTCCTTTAAAAAAGTGCATTCAATTGGCTTGCTCTAGTGGAAATCTCAGTTTGTTTTTTCCTTAAAAAGAATTGTTTTTCTAGTCTATGTGCAACACTCAGTGTTCCAGAGAGAAAGTTTTAACGTAATGTGATCAAAAATATACATACATTGCAAAAAATATCTCACTGTGCTATATTCATAATACCCTTTAATTTAAATGTAAAAATTTGTCATGTTTGAATAACCAACAGGGAAAGAATGCGCAATAACAGATCTTTAATTTCTTTTTCTTTTTAGCCAGGTTTTTGGTTCTTCAAAATTATAATTTAAAAACCCTACCTGTAACCAGAAAAGTAAAGAAAATATTCAGAACAACATTTTGGATAAAATGGAAGTCTTCTTAAAAGAAGGCAAACAGCGTAGTGATCATTTGTTGGAAAAAAAGGTTTACCAATATAGATAATCTTTAGAGCCTTGACACTACCATATCTTTCTCTTGTTTAATTTTTATACACATAAGAAAAAAGAAATCATTATTTTACTATAGTAAATACTTTGAAAGTTAGGGTAAATTTTTGTACTCCCTTAAATTTTTTTGATGTCCTTACAGTCAGGTTAACTCTCAGTAAACCATCATTGGACAATGATAGCTGTCTTTAGCTAGTGACTGCTTGGTAGAAACATTGAGTGACTACACGCTAGGAATGTAACTCTTTTCAAGTCTCATTTTCTCAACTATTCAGTTTGCATGTACATTTTAGAAAACAAAAGTAAATAAGTACCAAAAATTTTCTGTGACTTTAATTACAGCTTTTTCACACGTGGCATTCAATAACTTGTATTAAGAGATTCAGAATTTTGAAGGACGTTTCCCCCACAATAGTTAACATATCCTTCAGTTTCTGCTCCACATGTTTTTATATATTCCTTAATCTTTCTTTTCCAAAGAAACAGCAGGAACTAGCTGAATATTGAATTAAATAAATGCTTGGTATATCTCAGAGACTTAGGCTTGTAATATGAGCTTTGGAAAGACTGCGAAGTGTGAGGTGTACGTTGCCTCAGTTTTTCACATTGTCATTGTCATGGGACTTACTTAATCTAGAAGTCATATGTCAAAGGGGACACATTCTTGTATTGGCATCCAGTATGAAGTCCCTCTCTTACACCCCCTCTTGGTGAGGCAAAATCACTGCAGGAATAGATGGCATACCGTGTGACATATACACCAAAGAAGGATGCCGTGAGTACTCTGCAGAGCTTGAGCATGTTTATGTTTTTCACCCAGAAGTGCTGTATGCCTTATTCTAAACATGTCTCTAAAGGAGATCCTGAGGGTAACAACTTGAACTGTTGGCAGATTTGGTCTTGAGCCTCTCCCTCAGGTTGCACTTAAAATAGAAGGCAGGCATATTGGTGGCTCGCATCCCAGTCTTTGCTGAAAGGTGCAATGTGTTCAGGAAATGGAACTCATAGAAATAGTGATTTACAGTGAATAGGAGCAAGATTCTATCTCTAGAAGGCAGTGTTGTAAAACACATATTAGTGGTGAGAGTTCCCTGGAGTATTTTAATGTGGTTTTAAAAAGCATAGCTAAAATATGCACTTCTGTTTTATAATGCAAATGCCAACTCATTATCTTTTTTTTAATATATAATATATGTTTCCAGGATTATTCTTAAGACATTGAAAGAAAATAAAATACTTAATTTAAGCTAGTCATTTAAGCTTTCTCTCCAGAAAAATGGAATTGGAAGTGTTTTCAGAAGACACAATTGAAAAATTGTTAAAATTACACAATGCATGGCAAATGAATTATCAGAAAGAAATGGGAGCATAGTCTGCACTGTCAAACACAGGAGAAAATGTTTGCATATTAGCAAGTCCAAAACATCATTTGTTTATCCCTGCATTTCTTCTAGATGGACATTGTAACTCTGATTAGTAGGTATTCCTAAACCAAAACTTACAGTGATGCACTGTCTTCTGCACTCCGTATGTGTGCATGTGTCTTTTTATATGTAGACTTGGGAACAGCTTAGGTTCTGAATGCACAAATACTTTTAAGTTGAAATGCAGATCAGCCTTTCCTCCTAACCCACTTTTTACATAATTTGCACCACAAGCATCATCTAAAAAAAGCTTTACTAGGTTCCTTCTGGATCAGCTGAACAGCATTCAGGAGCATTAAGAAGGCTGAAATTGCCTCTGCTTAGAATGAATATATTTTGGTTTCTCTTAGTCTTTATCTGCTGTGAAGAGAGGGACTCTCCGAGATTCAAAAGTGTAATTTCTGTTTGGTGGAGGCCAGTAGTTCTGTTCTCTGGTTTTGCACCAGTTTGTCTTGGCTAATCTGAACAGCCATTTTTGATAAAGGATGGCACCTTGCCATTCCTTACCTGGAAAAATTCCACCCCTCAGTTTCAATCCCAAGGTGACTTTCAGATTCTCTTAACTCCGAACAAAATACATACCAGTGTCTTCTGGGGCTTGTTCGTTTCTAATAATACTTTGGATGTTTAGGCCTCTTATGGCTACAGTTATTATAATTCTGTATCCAGTGTCTGAAACAGCTGAAAGCTTTACTGCTGTGCTGTAACTTATGTCTAAACGTACTTAGTATATCTCACCAAAATTTTAAGAGATGTCATAACAGAACAAATGACAGGCCTTGAGCTAGCAAGGTACTGAGAAGGTGATCAGGCCCAGTTTTGTTACTGACTATCATATTTAAAATATTTCAGATGGACTCTATCCAGCTCTGGAGGTTTCAATTGACTTCATGGTCTGAACCCTCATCTTGGAAGTTAGAGCATGTGCAGTGATGTGACGAGGGCCCTCCTGATTTTTCCCTGTACCCACATTTGTGCTGATGTTGTTTTGTTAGTTTTGGCTAAAAATGGCTTGTACACGTCTGAAAGAGGTCTGTCACTGGTTGTGACTGTTCCAGAATTGCTTAATAGAGTATTGTCAGCCTGCCATCCATGGATTTCCAGGACTGCTCAGAAAGTGATCAGTAAGAACTATGGTTATTGCGTGTTTTAACAGAAGGATGCTTGGTTTTATGTACAAGAGGACTTTGTGCTTCTTATGCTGCTTTGTTAAACATGCTTGTGAAAAGATGACCGCACCAGGGGTTTTGTATTCCTTTAGGTACTACATAGATGGGATATGGAAGGAGATTATGCTTACATAAAACTGAAAAATACATTAATGTTTATTGTATTGCTTGATTTTTTTTCCATAACTTTACCTGGTGGAGAATATTTGGGGTTTTTGACTACAGTGCTGCCTGTCTTCTTATTTTGATCCCAAACACAATGGAAGATACTGCTCACTCTTTGAAATACTTTCTCTGTGCTTTGATGACTGTCTTCACTTTTGCCCTGTAGTATCATGTTTAATTCATTTACGTTGTAGAATATGGGTCATGTTCTTTTCTTTTTGCTCTTGGTTAGGCTGACAGCATCTCCTCAAGTGAGGCAACTGCACAGCTGAAATGAATTTCATTGAATACAGAACTTAAAAATTCTTACAGTTATTTTAAAAACTTTTATCCTGTCCTGATTTTTTGTCTCTGCTACTGGAAGATACGTTGTTTAAACAGTATATGATCTAATAATTGTTAATAAGAGAGTAGTATTGGAAAAGAATAAAAATTACTACCTGGCAACCTTATTTTAATGCATTTTAGTTTTGGAATATTACTTATCTTAAAGACAATTTAATTTCATAACGAACCATGCCTTACAAATATGTTAAATACAATACACTTGTTCTTCTCAGATAAGCTATCTTATCTCTGTAAAAAAGATGAAATATTCATAGAATTCTCCAGCCAGAGATTCTTATATTTGGGAAAATAAACAAATAATTTCTTGAATCAAATTGTAGTTTGAATATGGAGCACTAGACATTTTTGTGGAGAACTTCTGCCTCTGGTTAAATTAATGGCTTTCTGGAAAGCATGTCATATGAACTAGAACATTTTAAAAGGGCAGGTTAATAGTAGCAGAATTCATACCTTAATTTTTGTGGTAACTGGATTCTTTTTTCATCTGCAAATATTAGTCTTTGTAATAGAAACAAGAATAATAAAAAAGCCATCTGAGCCTTATAATTTTTTTCATCCATGTAATAAGGAAAACAAGCACACGGTTTACTATCTTTCATATTAATATCAAATTTAAAGAACTATTGCTGTCACAAGCTGTCTGTAATGGTGCTCAGAGTACCAGTGACTGCACGTATTTCCAGAGGAGGTGTGCAAGATTAGGTCTTTAAATCTTTAAAGTAATTGTGGATTTGGTTTCTTCTGATTTTTTATTGCATCCTGAATGTACAAAAAATTACTTGCAAAAACGAACTGACTGCAGTCACGAAAGGCAGGTTTTCCAGTGCACATGGATGATCTTTTGGTGAAACACCATGATTTTTCTGAATTTCCTGGACAAGAAATTGTGTCATGCTTTAACCCCAGCTGTAAATACACAGTTACAGTAACCACACAGTTGCTCACTTATTCACCCCACACATACACCTGCAGTGGGATGGGGAGAAGAATCAGAAAAAAAGTAAAAGCCATGGGTTGAGGTAAGAGCAGTTGATTAAATGAAATAACAACAACATCAACAATATTATTATTTGTTATTAGTTATTATTATAATTATTATTATTGTGATGATGATGATGATGATGATGATGATGATGATGATGATGATGGTGATAAAAAGGAGAGGAAGAGAGAATAATAAAACCCAAGAGACATCCAATGACAAATGCCCAGCCTGTCCCTGAGCAGCGATCTGTGCCTTCCAGCCAACTCCCCCCAGTTGGGGGGCATGACATTCTACAGTATGCAATATCCCTTTGGCTAGTTTGCATCAGCTGTCCCAGCTGCGCTTCCTCCCAGCTTCTTGTGCACCTGCTTGCTGGCACAGCATGGGAAACTGAGAAGTCCTTGCATATGCACTGCTCAGCAACAACCCAAACATCAGTGTTACCGACATTGTTGTCAACCAGCAGTTGTGTTATCAACATTGTTCTCATCCTAAATCCAAAACACAGCACTATAACAGGAACTGAGAAGAAAATTAACTCTATCCCAGCCAACACCAGAACAGTATGCAGAATTGCTAGTCTGTATTCCCACAGTTTCTATGTCCACCTACGTTCCTTCATTATTAACCTAATGATAGAAGGCCTATGGGATCACGTTTTGCCTGTTGTGTGTATGTGTGTGTTATCTGTCCATTACAACATAAACTATAGAAGTTGTTGTCAAATTTCTGGTAAATTAAACAGATGTAAAAATCTCAAAATATTAGATGTCTAAATGTTAACAGAAATACACATCCAGATAGAAGAAAGGGAGATTTTATTAATTCCCACAATGAAGGAAAAATTGCACTATGAGCTCAATTTTTAAGGGCCACAGGGCATCCAGGGACTCTTGTCATTATGAGTGGGTCAGTCTTCAATATGAGTTTATTGGACACCAGTGAGTTACTTCTGAGACACATGTATCATGTACCTTCCTTGTTGTCTAACAGAACAGTTTGTGCTGACAGCTAATTACAAGAAAAGGTGAGATATTCACAATAGAGTTACCTGGCAAGAATGTTTTTATAGCTAACAATGTGTGAGCACCCCAGTAGTGTTTGTCTAATACCTTTAAAAATTAAATGAACCACAAGACAAAATAAGTAGAAACCCAGACATTTTTGTTTCTGGTGAATGGAAGAATACTTAAAATATATATCTTTCCATTTGGTTCTATTTACATGCTTTGGGTGAATAGACTCAGTTTGTCAAAGCCATACAGGCTGTGCACATTTACTGTCCTGTCTCACTGTGTATGCCAAACTTCAACTCTTTGGTGTTTTATTACTTATTTACTTCCAAGTAATTAATTACTGTGTTGAGCAATGTTGGGACTAATACTTGTAGGGCTGCCTTTGATTATTTTCCATCTTTAATCACTAACTTGCTCTTTACTCCTGTTGCATCTCGTTAGTGTTTTATTACCTTAAAAAATCCCAAGTTTATAACATCCACCAGGTGACCTTCATCACCCACACTTGTAATGAACACCGTGTTGAGAAGAAAGACTAGTAACCAGGAGTGAAGGTGACCAGTTCTGTTCCTGCTGAAATCAGTGGCAAATCCCCACCAAACCCGGAGCAGTAATCTCAGTTTGTTTCTCAGCATCTCAGGCTAGGGCTTCTGTGCCACTCCTCCAGCAGCTTGAGCAGCTTTTTTCCTTCCTTAGTCTTATAACCTCAATTTTGCTTCTGGGGGAAAGAAGGAGAGCCCATATATGAACTATAAATAGTTAATACTTCACTGTAATTTCTCCCGTTTCTCAGCACAGCGCAGTGAACGGAGGGGAGCAGTGGTGGCAGGGGCACACAGCCACGCCGGCCGGTACCGTATTTAAGGTGGTCGGGCGGGTGCCTGTTTTCTCAAGCGCCCATCCCTCCTGTAACGTCAGGACGGGAGGGAAAGATCGGTCTTTGAGAAAATTGGATGTCACGGAGGAAAGCGCAGGATGGGAGTGATCCCCGGCTCCGCGGGCTGGGGAAGGGACTGGGGCAGAGGCTGGGCTGGGGCGGTGGCTGGGCTGGGGAAAGGGCTGTGGCAGGGGCTGGGCTGGGGCGGTGGCTGGCAGTGCCGTGCCGGGGGCGGGGCGGGGCGGAGCTGCCTCTCTCTCCCGATCTCCCGCTCGCTCCCCGGGCAGAATAAGCAGTTTCTGCAGGGACCGCAGCCTGGTCTGCAGGTTTTGCTTGAGGTGCACGCGGAGAGGACGAGGGGGAAGCTGAAGCGGCCGGTGCCATGGGCCAGCTCTGCTGCTTTCCCTTCTCCAGAGGGGAGGAGAAGATCAGTAAGTGCGCGGCGCTGGCTGCCGCCGCCGCGGGGAGGGGAGCTGCGGGGAGCAGCCCGGCGTTCCTGCGGGGTTTTTGCTTTTGGAAAATTAACTGATTGCTTTTTAGAGAAGGGGTGGAGACAAGCTGAGCAATGTTTCCACTAAGCAGATGAAGATTTCTTTGTAGTAGAGATAAGTAATTATGTCTAATTTTGTTCATGAACATTCTGTCAGTCTATTTCTGTAAGCAAATGTAGCCCAAGTGAGTATTTTCATTTTCCTTTTTGGCAAGTGCAGCTTAGAGTGATAGATGAGAAGGTTTTGATGTTGATAGCATGTGCATGTTACTGTTAAAGCTCATTATCAACACATAGAAAGAATGGAGATTTTGTTGATGGCAATGTTGATGAATGACGAAGGAAATCGTTGGTTCATTTTCCATTTGGATGTTGGTTGGTTGTCTGGTTTTAAGCTGACCAAGTGAGGGAACAGTCACACTTTATCTCTGTGTATGCATCTGGTAGTGTCTGGTTTTACTTTCAGTTGAGTAAATATAAGTTGAATTAGAGAGAGCAGTTCTGATCACTTTATCCTTTGGTGTAGTGAGTCAAACCAGCTAATTTGACTGGAATGTTGTTTCTGTTAAATTATGAGCTGAAAATGATGTTTGTCCTAAATTTGGTTACACAATAAAATATTTACTCTCGACTTCTTGCTCAGTGAAATATTTTCAACCTTTCTTCTAGAAGATGCAGCCAAATTTCTGTCACATTGTGTCTGAAATCAGTGTTAAATAAATTCACATAAGTCATTAACTGTAGGCTAGGAAATGCAGTTTTCTGATCTGGTTTATATTTCATTCTTGTTACTCAGGAAGCTGTCTAGGCATAAATGAAGTGAGAGTTTATACCATCAATTAAAAAATGAATGTGTATACCAATAGCGCAAGAAATCTAGAAGACAGCCTCAAGAAGATGAGTTGGCTGTTATTTTAAAATGTTTTTCCCTCCCAGGTCATGGTATGAGGGTAAATGTTATAAATTTTGCATTGAGGGAATGGCTAGGAGTATTTAATATTTCAAAACTTTTTTTTCATCTAACCAGTACAGAATGTCTTTATGTGAAGAGTAAGTAGTTAGTGGATCTTACTTCTAATATACGAATAGGTGAAGACAGACAAGAGATAGAGATTGGGATTTTTTAGATTATTCTGTTGACAAAAGATGATACAAAAAAGCAGTTTATTCTTCTGCATACTGCTTCTGTCAGTCCCCTCACTTCACTGCTTTTTAACTTTTCTTCTGCCATCACCTGTCACGCACTAGCTTTCTTTGTATGCACTCCCATGAGTGACTAGAACATACGCTGAATGTAACATTTATCAGAGCACGACCTCAAACTGCTTGTAGTCCAAAAAATCATTTGGGAGTTGTCATTATGTATGTGGAAAATCAGAAAGGGTTTTGAAAGAGGTCTGCTTTTGACATGTCGCAACTGAAAGGTGTGGCATAAACCCCTGAGAATGTGGAAGGGAAAATAAAAGGAAAAGTATAGGATGATGGGAATTGGAAGCAAGGAGGTCTGCCTATGGATGAGGTAAGAAGGTGGTGTCTGAAATGGGGAGAAAAAGTAGATGTGGCACTGTTTTACTAGTGTTCATGGGGGAGTAACATAGGCTGAGCCATCTTAAAGAGGGAAAGATAGAGGAAGTATAGGATGAGCATGGTGGATTATTTTTTCCCTCAGTTCAGCACAGTCTGTCCTCCCTCCCTCTCTTCTGCGACATCTGGTTCTCCCTCTGGGCACTGGGAGGAAGCACTGCTGGGCATCTACCATGGATGTGCCCCAGCTAGACAGACGGTTTGAAGCTGACCACATGGAACAGGCAGAAGGGAATGTGTCTCACATCCATTTCTCATCTTCTTATCATATAATGACAGTGGCCTTTAACCTAATTGTGTTGGGAAATTAACCTTGGCTTTTTATTGCCAGTAAATTATCCTGGCTAGCAAACATGGAGGTGCAAATCATGATCATGCTGTTGTTGTACACAAGAAACAAAAAGTACGTTATAAAGACAAGCATTTGCAGTAAACAACAGCTCATAATGCTACTTGACTCGCTTCAGTTACAGTGAAGATGAAAACATACAAACTTCATAATGGTTGTTCTGCAATCTAGATTTCAACTGAGGTGCCTCAAGTTGAACTCAGCTGACAAATACCAGTTATTGAATTACTGAGGGTTCCTTGCTTACTCAGTAAGAAAATGTTTTCAATTCATGTAAAGCGTTTCAAAAGGTGTTGCAGATGATATTATCTGGTACTGTTACATAGTACATTACGTAGTACATACGTAGTGTTGAGTGAGGTAAAAGCTCACTGCTTTCATGGCATACTTTTTAAAATTTGAGTTTAGATCTATTTTACATCAAGTCTGAATTGAATTTAGCTTCAACCCATTGACCAATCTGCATTGTTAAAAAAAAGTAACCTATTTAACCTTAGTCATAAGCATCTCTTATTTTTTGAAATGCACCAAAGCACTGATAAGTGGAAACTGATTTGTGTTAATAAGTTTTAACAACCACTTGCTTACATCTTGTATCCACACACAGTTATGTATTTCACATCCCTTTCTATTCTCTTCAAACAGAGGTATAACCTTGGGAAACATTTAGCCAAGTTTTGTAGTTATGGTAAGATCACAGGAGCGGTTACTCTGGACCAGATTTAAGATCCATCTCCCCAGCGCAGAATGCCTAAAAAAAAACAGTGGAAAAGAACAGGCATAAGAAGGTGTTTCCTCAAAGTAAAGATCCAAATGCTGTAGCAGTTTAAGGCTTGTGGACTTTGTGAAGTGGGCTGGCATCCATGATAACTGAAAGTCTTTAATTATTTTTTCCAGTCTCCTTTTGAATCCACATAAACTTTTAATATCTGTACTATCTTCTGGCAAGAAGCTTTACGGCTTAAATATCTTTTTTTTGTAAAGAACATTACTAGCCATGCCAAGCAATACAATTATGTTTACTGAGTACTATCTAAATAAATAGGTTTTCTGCCACACTTGGTGGAAATCAATTCCCAGAATGTACTCTGGGTGGCAAGGAGCTAGGGTATTCTTCAGAGAAGAAAAGGAAAGAATTATCTGTTCTCACCACTGGTTGTGGGACAGCAACGCAAGTAGAGTGTGAGTAGAAGCTGTTAAAACTTAGACATGTAGGACCTTCGCAACCTGTTGTTTCAGTTGTCTCAGTGAAAGATGATGTAACCACTCTAAGGCTGAGAGAGGTTTCTACAGGGATGCAGACACCTGATTCAACAAGGCCAAGTGCCGGGTCCTGCACTTTGGCCACAACAACCCCCTGCAGCACTACAGGCTGGGCACAGAGTGGCTGGAGAGCAGCCAGGCAGAAAGGGACCTGGGGGTGCTGATCAACAGGAGGCTGAACCTGAGCCTACAGTGTGCCCAGGTGGCCAAGAAGGCCAATGGCATCCTGGCCTGCATCAAGAACAGTGTGGCCAGCAGGAGCAGGGAAGTGATCCTTCCCCTGTACTCTGCGTTGGTGAGGCCACACCTTGAGTATTGTGTTCAGCTCTGGGCCCCTCAGTTCAGGAAGGATATTGAGGTGCTGGAGCGGGTCCAGAGAAGAGCAACGAGGCTGGTGAAGGGACTTGAGCACAAGTCCTATGAGGAGAGACTGAGGGAGCTGGGGTTGTTTAGTCTGGAGAAGAGAAGGCTTAGAGGTGACCTCATCACTCTCTTCAACTACCTGAAGGGAGGTTATAGCCAGGTGGGGGTTGGTCTCTTCTCCCAGGCAACCAACAACAGGACAAGGGGACATGGGCTCAAGCTCTGCCAGGGGAGGTTTAGGTTAGATGTAAGGAAGAAATTCTTTACAGAGAGGGTAATCAGGCATTGGAACGGCCTACCCAGAGAGGTGGTGGATTCACCATCCCTGGAAGTTTTTAAGCAGAGATTGGATGTGGCCCTTAGTGCCATGATATAGTAATTGGAGTTGGATCAAGGGTTGGACTTGATGATCTTGGAGGTCTTTTCCAACCCAATCTATTCTATGATTCTATGATTCAGCATGTTAAGTTTCAGTGAAGTTGGTGGAGGTTTCAAGATTTGGCTTGCTATGTTCAAGGAAGGGCTTTTCAAAGAGTGCATATTTCAAATAAAGACTACTGTTTAGTCTAACAATTAACTCTTTATATTTCTGAGATCATGAAGGAATTCCCTGCATGATAACCTTGTTGTTAGACCTTGTATTGTTTTGCTTATGTCAATGCTAAATAAATTTTCATTTTGGAAATAGTCTCAAATGATCTTTAACTGCTTTTGGAAATGATCTCATTGTGATTTCTTTTCTGGTATAAGGTTGTTTGTTTTAACTTCGTAGCATGACAGTTTTTAATCTGATATAAAAGAAAGCACTTTATAAAATAAGCATTATTACACCTCTTTATAGCTGTGTATGTGCTAGCCCATTTGCAAATCAATAGGTGTACTGGCCAGAAATTACTTTAAAAGGTTGTTAAATATGGAATGCATACAAAATTGGAAAAAATTCTTTATTGTGAGGGTGGTGAGGCACTGGAACACAAACACTGGAACACTGGTTGCCCAGAGAAGCTGTGGATGCCCCATCCGTGGAAATGTTCAGAGCCAGTTTGGATGGGGCTCTGAGCAACCTGGTCTAGTGAAAGGTGTCCCTGTCCCTAGCAGGGAGGATGGAACTAGATGATCTTTAAGGTCACTTCCAACTCAAACTATTCTATGATCCCATGATTATATACTATTACTCATGGTGCATATTGAATGTAACATGGGCAAATAGTTGTTGAAATAAGTAAATGAACACAGGGCCTGAGGCTGTGTACCCTGTGCATGGGAACTGGGCAAGCTGACAAGCTCCAGCATACAGCCAGGCCAGCGACATGCAGTCCAGATCTTTTGGGCCTAACCAATATTTGTCCAGCTGTATCAAAATAGGAATTGGTTTTTGAGGGTAAAGAAAAGTTCAGTGAATGGAATGCAGCTGCTGTATTTAGGTCTTAAACTGATTTTGAAAATCCTGGAAGTTACATTTGTAAATCAATGACTTGGTCAAATTTGCAGTTTGGTATAACTTACCGTGATTGATTTTGCATTTACGTAGCTGTAGTACAAAAGTTTTATTGTCTGGCTTTCTGTCATGAGAGACAGGACGGGTTTGCCTACCACAAATAGTAAGTCAATCCCTGTTTTTAAACAGGCCTTGTACATTTGCCAGGTTGTCTAATACTGATTGCTCCATGTCCTGGAGGTTGTGTGTCCTTCTCACTTCTGTTTAACAAGTTTTTAACTCTTACTTGTTCAAAGTGATTTGTACTCTTATACTGTAAAGGCACTATTGCTTTCCTTTTTTCCTAAAATGTGAAAACACACTCATCAGCTGAGCTGATATACACTCATTTTCCAGTGCTTATATTCTTTCCTGTCTTGCCAATCTCCCTCTGTCGTGATGTTTCTTCACTCCTACTCATACGTTCACATAAGATAAACACAAAGAGGTGCATGATGTGAATGAAAAAAACAATTTTAAGGAAAGGTGCATTCCTTGAAATGACATTTTGAATAACAACTAGGTGTTATTTGTCTTTTTCCATCATAGGACTTCAGAGTGCCTGTGATCAGATTGCTAAGATTGTTTCCTTTCTCTATGGAAAGAAAGGAAGAAAATTTAGCAGTCCAACCCAAAACTAAATGTTCAGTATTTAGTGTCAAATGTTGAATTTGGCATGAAATGTTGAATAAATGTTAAATATTTAGTGTCAAAGTTAAAAGTTACACAAATACTCCTCCTCCTGTAACCAACATTAGGTTTGATGACCAAGGCAATAAGCCTAACCAAGGCCTGAAGACAGCCAAGACTGTCTTTACTGTTTGTGCATCATGAGTATCTCTACATTTATGATCATTCTTGGAACTGACATTGGCTGTCAAAAATAATGCCTCAGCAATGCAGCTAGAAAGCTAGAAGAACTGTACACACTAGTGAACATAAAGAGAAAGCAGAGATTTAAGGAGAATATAGGAGAGAAAATAAGGGGTTAAGTTCACCTTCATTGCAAGGTATCAGGGAGGGGGATGACAGAAGAACAGGCTTTTAAATCTGAATGATATTTAAGAAAGCTTTCAGCAGTGTATGACTCTTTGTGGCCTCAAGAATGGGTGATGTAGTAATGTTGAAATAAAGAGGATAAAACTTCTGGTTACTGTGAAATTGGGGAGTTTTTAAAATTGTATTGGATGTTTCCACATGTCTTAGGCAATCCTTGAAATTAAAATGTCTCAACTTATTTGAGTTTGTTGGTTGGGGTTTTTTTAATGAATAACTGCATTTAGAAAATAGTCCTACATGATATGAACACATATTGCTGAATTCTCTCCAGTGTCTGATCTGTAGTAATTTTAGGTGGCATTTGACTTTAATTGGAATGTGAAATTTAATATTTTTCCTCTCTTTGTATTTGACACAAACATATGTAAGTCCAAATTTAAATCCTATCAGCATATGTGGCCTGTGGAAAGAAATTAAATTAACTTATTGAATTTTGGTTTTATACCAGTTTTTATTTGGGTATAAGGAACTTTGAAGCACAGAATTATATTATTTTTAGAAGTAGACTGTATTTCATGAGTATGCAGCAGACTGTCTTCCACTATAATCTATTAGATTGCAAAAGTTAGGCACCCTTCCACCTTCCTGTTAGGATGATTTGTGTAAAATATAGTGCAACTAGAAATTCTGGAGATGGATCAAGGCAAATGTGATTGCCTATGCTATTATGTTACTGATGATGGGAAAAAGCAGAAGTGTTTATTATATAATTTATTTAGAGATATAGCAGAACAACTTCTTTTCCTGAAAAGGATAAGCAAAGACAGAGAGATCTGTGGTTCATAATCAAAAAAAGTCCAGGTTAATTTGTAACTGTTCTTCTAAATTCTAAAAATTCTAAATTCTAAAAAGTCTAATTTTTATGTAATATGCACTTCTGTATGAAATGAAGACGCATCTGCAGCAGAAGGATGTACTTGAAATACTGTTGACCACAGTGATCCATAATAACACTACACTGAGAAACTTCAGGCAAGGCCTTAATCAAACCCCTTTGTATTAAAGGACTTGAACAATAACCCAGGAGAAGTGAGGAGATTTCATTTCAGCTGTAGCAAGCAGAAGAGCGGGACTAGCTAATATAGGTGATTAGTTTTAAGATGGGACAAGTTACCAGTACTTCTTGATCCCACCAAGAGGAGATGAGAAAGAATTAGTATTAACGTTCAGAAGACCCTGATGAGAAACTTTGAAATGGAGATGAGGTTGCTAAAATAGGCTCCATATTGATGGAACTGGAACTTTAATGAACTTAATCATCACTTTTCAAAAACAATGTGTTAGGAGAGAACCAACCTCCAGTGAATTGTGACTGGGTAGCAAGATGAGAACTGCCCGGGTCCCTGAGTGCAGCCTGCTGTGTAGTGGTTGTTTCCTGTCTTCCACTGATGCCATTGGGAGCTGGTGCAGAAAATGCCTGTGCTGATGATTAAGATCTTCATCAAACTTCCATCCAGGATGTTTTTGTGGACAGTTTGCACCAGTCTGTTGTATCTAGACTGTTCATTAGCTTAATTGTTCAAGGGTTAATAGCTTAATGTCTGTCTTACAGTAAACATAATGGCCAAACCATCACTTTGCATAGGTGGAAAAAATAAGGTCTTTTCAGCTATCAAATGACACATCATATTTTGTAGAAGTATTTGCATAGATTCCTCCTAAAGTGTTGAAATTGCATTTATTTTCGACATTGAAGCCGAGTACCCTATCCTCTATTTGCATGCTACTGTTGCTTTACCGTCAGTAGCTCTGCAACTGTATTAGGTCCCAAACATATTGTGAGAGAGTATCTTTTATATCAGTTTAAAGGATTGGCAGAGGGGAATATACGTAACTCTTGTTTTTTGTTTTCACCCTCACTGTTATCTCAGTCCTTCTTACCCCCAAAGTGGGAGTTGTGTGATCTTTGAATAAGGCTCCCAGGGTGAAAAGTGGCCACACTCTTGATAATATTGCCTGTACTTTGGGAGGCCGGGGGGTGTGCTACAAGCTGCCATCTCTCAGAGTGAGTTCTAGCAAGAATTATGTGATCATGGGCAATACTAGTTAACCTCGCTTCTTACAGATAAGTGTTGATAGAAACGAAGTTACTATGCTGGAAGTTGTTAGATAAGTGAAACAGTAATGGCTCTATCACCATAAAACCCCACCCTCTTCTAGACTGAAAAGTGCTGACAGAAGAAGTTGCAGATCCCGTGGAATCATTGCTGCCACCATCCCTGGTCATGTACACCGTGCACTGGTGGTGTACTCTGTGTACACTGATCCATAGCAGAGCAGGTTATATTGGCACTCCTTTAATAAAGGCAAAAACACCCCAGTGAGGTTGAATGCCTCGCCATCATTAGCTGAATAACCTGGGTAATTTTGTGTGAAATAAATTAAGGAATTCTCAAAAACCCAGGTGCAGCTGATGGTAAAGGTCACATATCCACAATAAATTCTTCCACTGTATGACTGGATCTAGTGAAGAATATCTGTTGCTTCAGAAATACAGAGGCTAAATCCTAAAAAGTGCTGAGCAGCCTTGATACCTTGTGAACACATGCACATATGGTGATGCTGGTTTCCTGCTGCTGGCAGAGGATGGTGGGGTGGCAAGGATCTGAAGCTTTCGATGTATATGGGAAGGAGTAGTGGAGTGGGGAGAGGGGGCATTGACCAGAACAGGTTGATTATGGCATCTTTCTCAACAGACTGTACTGCTCCCTTTTTTAAATGGAAGGGTTTTTACTGTATCTAAAGTGATAAACTCTGCTTCTGTGCAGATTGATCCACTGATACTTGTGGAACAGACATTAAATCATGTAGATGTCAGATGGGTCAACCTTCCTGCTAGGAGCAGCAGTCTCAGAACTGTAAAATACTGTCTCTATACCTACTCTGGACTCAGATGGAGAGAACAAGGAGGACCTGCCTGGTTGTAGTCCAGTGCTTTTCAGAGACTGCAGCAAAAATAGTTGGAAGGGCAAATCTCTGAAAAGTGTATGGACTATGTATGTCCCTTCTGCCACCCTTCCCAGTTGTATTGCCTCATATGACTGCTGCTCCACAGAGTAAAGTGCTGAACTTCTTGTTGGTTGGCTAACTTCCAAGGTCCCTTAGCATTTATCATGCTTATATTTCACAAGAAGGTTGTCTTCATATTTATATGCTTCCCTATCCTCTTCTGATTTGCAAAACCATAATTCTCTGAGAACTGCAGAAATTAGTTTGTTGACAAAGAATTGACTATTAGTTAATGCCAGTCTGGAAGCATTAAGGGACATGAAAGAAAATGAAAAAACTTATGCAAGTGTATACCTCATTTCTGCTGTGAAGGGCATTGTATGAGCCATCTGTGGATTTTTAGGTAAAATAATCACTATTTAATCATGTTAGTTCTGCAGTGGATAACTCTGTTGTGAGACTTTCCATTGATCAAAAATGAGAGACAACATTAAAATTGTTTTGTTTTCAGCTGAAGGCTTCTTTGCAGATATGGGAACTGAGCCTGTGATCTCACTGAGTCCATACAAAGGTCACCACTACTGGAACCAGTCAGCACACTTGTCAGAATAAGAGGCTGTTGGTTGGGGGGGGTTGTGAAGAATGCACTATTAGTTATACTATGGTTGTGCAGTTTTTCTGGGTGGAAATAAAACACAGTAAGAAGTGATGATGAGTACTATGCAGTATTGCTGCTGTTACATGTATAGCACTGTAAAGGGAAGAAAAAATAATCTTCTGTCAAGCAGAGGGACCTTCCCTAAAATATTTATTTTACTGCACATTGATGCAATTAATTATTTCCATGATTTGTTTTCTTACTTTTGCTCTCTATTTTAAAATTTATGGCCAAGTAACTTTTTAGTACACTTGGCTACAAGGTCAGGCAGTCCATGCGGAGAAGTAATGCACTGGAAACTTGCTTATGTGGAGAAGTTTCTAACCATGACACTAGCCAGACATTTTGTTCTGTATTTTTGGAAGGTATTTCATTCAAAAAAACCACATGAATAAAAAGAGCAGATTCCAAAGGAAAAGTAGTATTCTCTTAATCTCCTTACTGAGCACACTGGTGCTACATCAGTTAAATTGATTGACAAAAGTTTGGAGAGACAGAAAGCTTCAGTAGATGCAGAACTGAGCTCTGTATTTTTTAGGTTGTATAGGTATCAGTTTAAATTCCATCCACCATAGGTCATTTCCTTGCCCTGTAAGGGGAGTATAAGGGCCCAATAATAAATCCAAAACACTCGGTATGGCAGTCTAGGGAAAAATAAGCTTTATGATGATTTGGAATATGAGCAAGTTCTGCTGAATTGCATTCAAATAGCCCTGAGCATTACTGTGGGCCACCAGCTACAGTGGCAGATTGCAGCTGAAAGTTACATTTAATATTCCAAATTGTGCTACTTCTTGGTTCTAAAAGCCAAACAGTGATACAGACCAAAGAATAGTGAATACTATTTCTCAAGGGTCCAGATCTTTCAAATACAATTAGTTTGTTTTGTAAATTTAAAGCATAAAGTTAAAAGGGAAGCTTGAAGAGAAATTGATAACTCTTTTAAAATATATTCTAATGGTTAATTGGTTTTAGTCTTTTGTAAAGGGAAAATAATTGACGGTTAATTATTGTCTATCAATTTGCAACATAACATAAGTTAGAACACATGTTGCTTTTGCCCACAAATTCACTTCTTTATAATAAAAGTTATACTTTTCTGGTAGTCAGAAAATCTCTGAAAAATTTCCAATGTACGGTAACTGAACTGGGAATTTTATAGTGGTCATATTAATTAAAAATAATAATTTCAATTAAATCATTTAGAACTTCAATTATAATATACCATTTGGAAGCTGTCTGAAAGGACACTTCAGTTGGATTATTCAATTAGAAACAAGCTAACAGTGTTTAAGGATTTTTGTTAAACATGCAAGTAAAACCATGAAAGTGAAACAGATTAACTGGGGCATGAATCAAGCGGTACTGAAAATGTCAAGTGAAACCCTTAGCAGCAGTAAGCAAGAGTAGTGCTGATTTATGCCAGCCAAGGACCTGGCCTGCCAAGTGTCATGGCTGTGACAGTCTGCTGGCAGCCCCTGGAGTCAAGGGCTGCAGTGAGATGGATGAGAATATCAGCTAGCCCATTTAAAAGCAGACCTTCTATAAATAATATCAGAAAGATTGGTTCAGATGGCAAGCCAACAAATTGCCAACTCCATCTGGAATCCTCCTTCTAAGTACATATGTAGCAAGGGAATGATCCTGGGTAAAATGCTGTTCGTGGAGCCCTCGACATTAAAAATCAAACTGATAGTCTGCTCCCGTGGCTCTTTCAAGAGACTCCTAGCATGATTTCTTCAAGCACAAGTGAGCCTGAGAGGAAAGTAAGATCATTTTAAATCTTCTGCATTTATACTAGTTTGCTTAAGCAGTGTGTCTGCTGCCATCCCATATCCTTTTTGGGTTTGAAAGGGAGACTAAAGGCCAAAAGAGAAAGTAAACATCCATAAACATGTCTTGGGTGAACTGAAGAGGGTAACTTCACTGAGTGTCTTGTATGCAGATGTTCCACTTAAGACAAGAAAGTGTATTAGATGTCTACTACTTCTCTAAGTATGCCGGTTAAACACTATTGCTCATTAGTGGAAAATACGCTTATTATCCACCCCATATACACCTAGATATGAGATACTCTGTCTTTTAAGCTGTTGAGATGATTTAAAGGTTATTTTAGTAACACCATTGCCACATCAAAAGGAGGGCTGGGTTCTCAGAGGAGCTCTGCTTGCTTTACCCTGGCATACTATTGAATAAGGCAAAGGCTACAATGTTATGTTTTTATTGATTTTCAAAGGGTAAATTACAGGTCATTGCTGTCAGATAATATTAAAAGCTGCCCTATATTCCTACTGAACATCATCCAAATACCTTATTCTGTATTGTGGAAAATCCATTAGTACTATTTCTCTTATTCGTTAATGCATGTTCCTTTCTCAGTTTACTGATTTTCGTGTATACTCTGCACAGTGCCTCTCAACTCACTATACAGCTTGTGCCACTTATTGCTCACCAAACAGCAGAAGAAGCAAGCAGTACGGTTCTCTGAAGTATTGTAATGCCTGCCCTGAAAAGTAGAAAGCGTTGGAAAGTCTAAATGTTTAGAGTTACATGTTTTGCCTTTCCATTTCCTTAATTCTGCAGGTTAAATCAGAATTACAGCAGTAAGATTTCATTGTAGTAGAAGAGGAAATGGGAATTCTGTTGTTCCCACAGCCTTGCTGGAGTCAGGAGCCAAATCCTGTCCTCTGGCACATACTCTAGCTACTGCTGCATTACTCTCTGAAACTGTTCTTAGTTCATACTTCTGTTTTCATTTGTGCTGGGTTGCTTTGGAGTTACAATTCAAAACCTCTGCCAGGAGAAATCCAGAGAAGTAACTGTTCCATGAATGCAGGATTTGGCTCAATGTACTTCTCAGCTTTGCTATTTACAGACACAGCCCAACTCTGCAGACCACTCTAGGTGCCTTGGACTCTGGTGTACTGCATGATGCAATGCAGTGTGGGGATGCACCTGGACACTGGGACTGCCTTGCCCATACCATGACCCTGGCATAGTTCTGGCCCTGGCAAAAATGTAAATGCTGCAGAAACTCCTGGGTACTGGTTAGAAGTTAGCACCAACCCAGATGCTTTCCCAGCAGGCAGTTTGGATGTAGCTGTGGCATTTCAGAGGCTAGCAGAGCTGAATTGGACCTGAGTTGCTCTATACTGATTGGCCTTAGATCCAAAGAGCAAGTACTGGCATTGTAGAACTAACCTGTGTAACCATAGGCATGCTTATGAATGAAACGCCAGGTTTCAGAGATGCTTTTCATGTTACTGTGAGGACAGATGTTTTGTCTAATGTCAACATAGAACCCAAACTGAATTTTCCTTCTGCTCAAAAATGATGCGTGAGAAAACCCATATTACAGCCAAATAAGAAGTGTGACATGATGGCCAGTCTCTTCGCAAACGAAGAACCGGGGAAGGTCTTTACACCTTCCAGCCTGTGCATTGGATTTTTTAGGTGAGACACAGTGTGCGCGGAACTGAGCCCACCCTTTAATCCTGAGGTTCATCTGCCGGGGCCAAGCATGCTTGGACGGTGGCAGCGAGGTCCTCAGGACGTAGATGGATTGCCTTACAGGGCTAACGAGCTCCATCTGCCCGGGGAGGGGCCCCGACCGGGAATCGAACCCGGGTCTCTGCAGTGATAGTGCAGTGTCATTTCCCCTAGACCACCGGGGGCTCCCAAGAAGTGTGACATGCTAAATATGAAATACCATCCTGTTACTATGTATGAACAGCTACTCCTGCAATTTAGAAACTTCTCTGCATTGACCTCTTGTATTGCTTTATGACAAGCTGTACTGCAACCTAATCCCTGTGAGTTTATAATGGAGCCACTCTCATTGTAGAAACCGGAGTATATGGAAAAAACATCTATTACAAAAATAGAATAGTTGCACTTGGGAGTAGGAAAGTATTATACAACAAAACGTGGTAGTTGTCTACTTTTTCCTAACCTGAGGTTTTAAATGTGCTTTTTTCCCTTTATACTCTCTGATTTGCGATGCTAAATGCTAGCTAACTGTGTGCTTTGTTTGCTAATGGAGAGTGGTCTTCCTGGATCAGGCAGGCTTCTTTCAACTTTCATTCCAGAAGCCATTAAAATATTAATTTTTTTTTTAAATTATAAGATTGGTCTGCACAGCCTTCATTAAATATACCATATAATTAAGAAAGAGAAAAAGAGTTATTTGGTTTCACTAAAGGTCTTCAGAAACTAAAATCTGGACTAATAATTATACTCTCAATTTTGACATTTCTATACTGACCTGTAATAATTAGGAAGCTGTATTCAGTCCTCTTTGAAAAAAGGGGTGAAAACAGGTTCCATCTATGCAAAAACTTTCCCTCTGGGAAGAAAAGAAAAAAAACCCCAACAAAATCTGTATCTTTTTCCCCTTCAGCAAGATCATGTGCAACCAGACCTACAATCATTTAGCAGGAATGGCACACATGCAGTGCTGCCTGCATCTGCACTGGAAAGATCAGTGTAACTTTTGTCCTGGAAACTCAAGAGGCATAATCATAGAGCAGAGGAGGAAGGTGCTTCAAAACAATGTTGTGTTTCCAAAAAAGTGTAGTTCTCCAGATGT
>NW_020955265.1:2396787-2463103 GCF_003031625.1 Empidonax traillii
AAAAAAAAAAAAAAAAAAAAAAAAAAAAAAAAAAAAAAAAAAAAAAAAAGATACAAAGCCAGAAAGCAGGAGGAGGAACTGGTTAACATGATTAAGCAACTGTTAGGATAGCATGGGATTACTTCTATTGCATCATGTTAAATAAGAACAAGAGAGAACATTTTGTATATATTTCAGGGAAAGCTTCCTGTCAAGTGGCAGATGCTGGGCTGCAGAGTCTACATTTTGCAATATTGTGACCAAGATTTTCAGATTAAATGAGACAAACAAAGCAAGCAAGACAAACAACAGGTCCTTGGTCCAGTGAAGGATTGCCCTTTAGATGACACTGGTCTGTTATTATTTGTGAAATTATTATAGATGAAGTGGAAAATAACTTGAAAAGTATCATAGTAAGGCATACTGGCACCTTGTTCAGCAGCTGATTAGTGACAGTTTAATAATGTTTCATACCAAGTCATTTTGTCATTCATAAAATTTCAGGGATTCTGTTTCCATAAGCTTAAAGTGGAAAGCTGACAGAAGGCATTAGGATTTAGAGGAATTTGGGGGATAGAGTTGTATATGCTATGGAAGTTAGTATGGTGTCCCTCCCATGGCAGAAGGGCTGGAACTAGATGATCTTTAAAGGTCTCTTCCAACCTTAACCATTCCATAAATCTACACAGAAAGGGGTTGGAAATTATACTCCTATCTTATTAAGGAAAATGGACTGGATGCCACAAAGATTGTTTAGAATTTACTTAAATTGATAAACATTTGGCTACAGAATGTCTTCAAACCTTGAGTAGCTGGAAAGACACTGTACCACTGATGAATTTGGCACTGCCAAACTTGCACAATAGTCAGTGCTTTTAGACTTGTAATTCTGATGGTGGCATACCCAGCTGAACTTCTGTCAGGCTGTTGACCCTGCCTGTTACTCTCATAAACCTTGAGTATTGCTGTCCTAAATTCATATAGAGAAAATTCACTCCTTATTAGGTATTTTCTCTGGATCCCAATGCCCAGAGGTCAAAATCCACCATTAACTTTATCTTTTCTGCTGGTGGCTTAATCCCTGTGAGTATCTGCCAGTCTCAGGTAAACTTGAGCTGGGCACTTGCTCAGTTTCATGTGAGGCATGGGTAATTCATTTCACTCACTAGAGAGATTGTATCTTTTGCTAAGAGAATTGTCTTATGCCATGCTCCATTATTCTGTTTCACATCCTAGCAATAATTTTTTAAATGACACTTTATTCAATTTTTCACTTTAGTACTAAGCACAAGGACTGAACAGAAATGTATTAAGTATCAGCCGTGTTTTCTGCGGCACTTGCTGTGGGTGAGGACAATCATTCAAAAATGAACAACATTTTTTTCTGTCTTAAAAATCCTTTACCATCCAGTATAACCTAATGCAATCAAAAAGGTTTTCCTTTCTTCCTCTCTTCTCTCGGCTCACCTTTTACTTTTCCCATACTCATTTATACAATGTGAGATGTTTTTCCAGCACAAAATGAAGACTTTATTCTTGTAGTTCTATGAAATATAACCTATGACTACGTGAGTTCTAGTGATTGAACACCCCCTCTAAAGTCTGAGATGACCTTTCTCAGCTAAAATGAAATTCGGTGTAGTGTTTTTGTGTGGTGAAGCCCTGTTGATCACCTGATGTAATGAAATAAATGTTACTTTATGTTGATCATTAAATGATCATTTTGCTTTAAGAGATCCTTATCATTCCCTTAGTCCCTTTTTTTAAGCCATAATCTCTATAGAAGGCATAAAATAAGGAAAGATTACAGGATTAGACTTTAAATAAAAGCCTAATATGTTTTTGGTAAGATCTGTCCCGATATAAGCTTCTACATCAGCAGCAGAATGTCAGGATCAACGTGGTTGATCTGACATGGTGCTACACCCAGGCTGTGAGGACAGGCTAATTCTCAAATGCTCTAAGTTCATGCTTCTGATGCCCACATGATAACAGGGCGTGACCTAATTATTGTATAATAATGTATATCTATACCTGCTTTCTTGGAGTTCAGACCACATTGCATGGTGCCATGCAAGTGTATGTGCTTACCCGTCTCAGGAAATCTCAAAATTATGAATGATACAATTGGCTCTTGAGGGGAACCGTTGCCCATTTCTTTCATTCGCCTCATCTTTAATGAACTTTTCTTGGCCTCTCTAGCCAGACATAGAAGTGGGAGAACTTTTCTGCATGGAAAACATAAAGATAAAACGAATAAAAATACTTGCTTTTGATTACACTGTTGGTTCTGAATGCAGTGAAAAGAAATGGAAAAACTGGTTACGGTATGAATATCCACCCTTTATTCTTTTACTCTTGAGCTGGAGAAAGACTGAGAAAAATACTGATTTAAAATAAGAGCACAAAGAAAGAAATGTGAAACTCCAGATCAGAATTAGCCTGCTAGAAATAAAGGCCTATAAGACCAGCTGACATAAATAAGCAATTTTCCACTGATGTTAATAGGACAGATTTAGGGCTATTGGGGTGCTGAAGAGAAAGGACTGGAATTATCTATACTGTATAGGTAGAGATAATATTTTGCTAATGGGAAAAGGAGTGTAAAAAGAAGAGAACCGTCAATTTTAAGGCATGGTAATGAGCAATCCATTATGTGTAAGTTCATAAAAGTTGTGATGATTAGTTTAGTTTTTGGTACAGCAGACATATTTTTCTGGATTGATTTCATTGAAGTGTTGCTAGAACAGTCTGACTCACTGAGTTTGAGGAAGTAGAAATATAGGGAAAGAGAAGGAGGGGGAGTTACTCTTTTGTTAGAATGCAGTGTAAGAGCTGTAAGGATTTACTTTCATTAAAGAAATGTTGCTAATAGGTAGAGAAATGGTTATTTTTAAGGGGCTTTATGTTGTTTAACAAAGGAAATGCTTTTATAACTATTAGATATTTAGCATAGGAAGGATGTGAAAGTAAAGCCCACTGGTTTAAAAAAGTAATTGGGAGTCAATTATTCTTGATTTCTACTGGTGAAGCAGACTCAAGCATAATGTAAATTTTGATTACTAGGTACTTGTGAGCAAATGAGGATATTTGCACTATATATAAAGAACATAGGATGGGAAAAAATTGGTATTGTCCCCTCATATTCCTATGATTTCAGTTTTTTCTTGCACTAGATTATAAAGTCTGCTTATTTCGTGTGAAGGATCAATTGCATTAAATTTAGTTTTATGGCATGATAGTATTTCGGAGTTTTTTTCATCGACAGATTTTGTTGCACTATAGCAACTTTTAGATCCCTGTGAATTAGATTAAACAAGCTGTAGTCATACCTTCAGCATTCTTAACTCTTTATCTACAACTATTCTGATTTAATATGGCTGAGGTGATCAAAAACCCCATGGCACAGAGCAATTTATTATGACCAAACAAAAACATTTCAGAATTTGTTGCTTATCTTGCCTTTGGAATATTTTTCTTTGGACATCAAGAGGGGCATTTTGCAAGGACATGTGGTGATAGGACAAGGGGTAATGGCTTTAAACTGAAATAGGGTGGTGAGATTGCTCAGAGAAGCTACGGATCCCCATGTCTGGAATTGTTCAATGCCAAATCGGGTGGGACTTTGAGCAGACTGGTCTAGTGGAAGGTTCTCCCTGCCCATGGCAGGGGAGCTGGAACTACATAGTCTTTAAGGTCCCTTCCAAACCAAACTATTCTGTGATTCACTGTTCTTGTAAGCAGTGGGCTTTTAGAGAGAGATGAAAGTTGAGGAAGAGTTTGTCCTGAAGAAGATCAGGAGCAGTAATTTTAGGGGTTGAGAGCCAGAGCATTTAAACAAAGGTCTAAATTTCTAATCTCCCAAGTATCAAAAATAAATTTCATATTTACAAACCTATGTGTGGTAGGACATTTATACAGCTACATCTCACAAAATCAAAGTGAAAACTTGTATCAAATTCCTGCTTTTTAAAAAATAAACACACCTTTAACGTGGAGGTTATGTGACTGACAAAAGAGAGGGAAGAAAGAACAATGCTAAATACATTATTTAAGGCAATATAGATAATAGATAAAGGGGATTCAGATAGGAAATGCTATGGTAAGTACTTAATGGTTTGGGTTTTTTTAAATGCCATTCAAATTGACTTAAGGGAGTTACCTTAGTTTTCCCAACGCTGTTAATAAATTCAGTCAAAATCTGTAGACTTGATCCATGAAATTAAAGACAGCAACAGTATTACTCATATGTTCAAAAAGACGTAATTTCATGGTTTGCCCAAGAAGCTTATGTAGTGGGTTCAATTTCTTCAAGAGGAAGATTCTGGGGAAAAAGGATTAGACCCATCTGTTTTGGCAACCCTGAAATGCAGTTGTGGTACCAGTTCAAACCTATGTAAGATCATACCAAAAGAGGTGACTCTAACCTTCTTCCATTAGGTTCAGGATCTAATTAAGTATGGTTACAGAGATGTTAAAAGCACCTTGAAAGTGACATTTTTCTGCTAAAATTATACATACTTAGAATTATTAAATTAAAATTATTAAATTAAAATTATTACAGTATTTTATGGATGCTGTTGGACATTCCCTTGAAGTGCAGTTATACTTGATCTTTTTTTTTTAAAGATTTCATTTTCATTTTGCAGATCAAGCAGTATGCAGCTGACTTTCACTCATACTAGTGTAACTGAAATAATTAAATGAAAATGCATGTTGATTAAAAGTTGACTTTTCTCTCCATAATTTCCAAATATATTCAAAATTGCTTTCCCCAAGGAAAGACATACACTATGTGAGAGACTGTCTGATAGCATGAGTTTGCATGGAGTTGTCTTCTGAGCTCAGAAGAAGCAACAATGCGGGATCAGCTTGTTAAGATTCACTTATTGTTTTTAACAATCTGTCTTAGTCCAAAAAAGGTTGCTTTTTTTAGTGTACTTGACAGTAGCATGAAGAAGTCTCAGCCAAAATAGCATCCCATTGGAAGCTGTATAGTAACAAATCAGTCTTAAAGATGTAAAACTGAAGATCACAGGGATAGGATAGGAAACAGTAACAAGAGGTGAATGTTTATTAAATGACTTCCCTTGTCATGCCTGTGAGTAAACGTTTGATTTCCATGGCTGACTGGTCCATAAGCAGGGACTTTGGCAAAACATTTGGACTGTGACAATGAAAATCTTTGTAGATCCTGTTTTGGTTAGTTGCTGCATTTTTTGGGCCTACAGCTCCCTCAGCTTGGTGACCTAGCAGGGTGATTTTTTTCCTTCAAGCTCTGTCTGTGGTCAATAGTGACCACGGCTGATGGGGAAGCAACCTGCACAGTCTCCACTAGTGTGTTACATTCTCAGTATTATTTCTGCAGGACTGTCGAAGGTGAGGGACTGCCAAGTCTGTCCTGTTTCAGAATGCAGCTCTTCCCTGGGAAACTGGGAAACCTGGTCTCTAAGGCTCTGAAAATAGCAGGAGGCTTACCCCTTGGCTGCATCCTGGATAGAGGAGGAGCTCTTCCGCTCTCCTTGATAACACTGCTGACCCAAGCAGCCCTATTCCCTGTTCCCTTGAGCTGGTAGCACCGGGCAGCACCGTGAATGGGGAAGAGGGGTGAATAGAGTTGCCTCGATGTTTCCTATCATGATCTGCCTTGATCTTTTGGTTCTCCCATTGTCACCTTGCACAGTGGATGTTAATGTGGTTATTCAAACCGCTTTTGTAATTTTGGCTCTTTTTTCTGCCTGAATATTGGTGAGAAAATCGATTAAAACTCACGTCTTTTTAAGCCGCCTTCCCTCCTTCAGCCATGATGTTTTCTTTGCTGCCTGTTACACTAGACTTCTTATAAATTCATAAAGTTTAAGCATTAAACTACATTAAAGGAGTCAGAAATGTCTCTGTCGGCAGATGCCTTTTAATAGGAAAATAAAATCAAGATATTTAACAGAACTCCCTGTATGCCAGGACTAGAGTCTTACATTGCCTTTTTTATTTTGTTCATTCTGAAGGCTCATGCCTGTGGCATCATATCCTCCAGTGCTTGAAGAAGGAAGAATAGGTTTAGTTGATCACATCCCATTTCTACCATTAGCGGTGGTCAGAAATTTTAAATCATTGAGCTTCAGTGGGTTTTGTGTGAAACAAACCAAACTTTTGCCATGTTTGCCAAGTCTCCAGCTTGAAGGGAGCTGCAGGTATTCCTGCTGTCATCACTGAGTCTGGCAAGAGCATAATTTTCCCTGAATAGCTGCAACACCCTTAATTTCCTCTTTACTAGAAATTCCTAATTTTATCATGTTTATTGCATGGTGGGCCAAGTTAAATAAAAACTCTTTCCAACAAACTAGAAACCCATGTGTTCAGCATGAAGGACAGATTGGTGTTTCCTGAATTGCCTTGTTAGACAATGCTGTATTTACAATATATGTAAACCTTAAGAAGTTTGTTAAATTTCCCACATCAGGTGGGAGCATCCAGCAACAGATATATCATAACCATCATGTCTTAATGAGATTATAATTTCATACTTCCTCCCAGTGCCTTATTTGTGTCAATTCCTTAAGTGACCACTTTAGGCATATTTCGTGCAAGTCCTTCTTAATTAACAAGGAAATGTTCCGAGTTGTGACTTTCCTGTCTGTACTTATTGTGTTGATTAGATATGGGCACATGCTCATGTTTGTGTTCATTACTTTAAAACCATGATCTTGAATCATGGCCAGCCATGCTGGCTCATCTTCAGCCTGTGGCAAGGAGGGGAAGCAAATGGTCTGGTGCCTGATTATAGCTTGTTATTCAATTTATTATGGACTGTGGACTCTCTGTCTTTGCAGGATGAAGGTGGATGGTATTTTTCTAATGCTATAGTTCTGTTAATATATATGACCTACCAAATTTTTCTGAAAGTCCTCAGTAAAGAAAATGTTCAACATGTTGGTCTGATGCATAGGACATTCCAGTTCAGTATGCAGCCATGGGAACTTCATCCAGTTCCCACGGAAGTCAGTGAGGTTTAATTTAATTTTGAGTCAATGTCACAAAAACTAGATGTTTGCACAGGCTGCAGCTGGGCACGGAAGCCTTGCAATAGTCTGCATCTGCCTGGGCATTATAATTGATGTCTTCAGTCTTAGTCTTTCCTTCTAGCATAGATATAGGGAACCATGATAAAGGCACAACCACAGACATTGCAAAGTGTATGAATTCACATGCTGAAATCTGTCTGACATTTGTTTCGTTGGCCTTCCTTGGTTTTCTCCAAACCCCCCATGTGCAGAAGTAATTGCAAGTCTTCTGCTGAAGGTTTCTTGCTCCATCAGTAGTTAGCATAGTTGTTGCCTTCCTTTTAGTCCTGTTGTACTGCACACACAGTTTTGCTTCTGTCCGGGGGGAGTGTTAATAGCCAATTACAGTGAGAGATTATTATGAGTTGGAGCCACTGAGGTGTCACTATAGAAAAGGAATCTTGTGGTGAAAGCTTTGTGTATATGCAACAGCAACTTGGTTTGGCTTACCTTGGTGGTGTTATGAGGCACTGTGTAAGTAGAAAGATGAAGTTTTCCAGCATTCAGAAAGAATTTCTTAATGTTTAGTTTTTGGGAAATTGCCTGTGGGGCAACCCTTGTGGGTTTTTTTGTTTCTAGAGTTTGTAGAAACTGTATTAGAAAATGAATAAACCAAAAGGTAGATGGAGCCATGTCTGTTTCCACAGCCCTCCCCAGGGTGCAGAGCAGAACCTCTGCTGCCAGAGTACAGATTTCCCCACTAGTCTTGGTTACCCATTCAGAATACCAAGGGTCTCCTTTGTAATTTTCCCCATGTTGTCATTATTTTGTTGTTGGAAGGAAAAACAAAGCCCAGTGTGTTGAGACCATGAGGAGAGGATTGCAGAACATTGTCTTGGAGTGTAGCTGGTAAAAGGTTGTAAAATGGTCTTTTTCTATAAATGGGATCCATTGTAGCTTCTTTCAATTAAATCTGTCACCAAAAAAAAAAAAAAATTGACTAGTCATATAAACTAGTCATATAAAAGAAGAGGAATTCAAGTAACAGTCCTGCCTCTCTCCAGATTTGAGATATCTACACATACTCTAGGCTGTGTCAGGGCCATGACAATGCTGTACCAGGACCATGATACCTGATTTGTTCCAGTACAGTGTTTCAAAAGTCAGATCAAAGTCTTGTAAATTGGAAGGGAGTGTACACTTAGAAAGTAAACCTAGTCCAGTAGAGAGATATAGCAGTGAATTTGAATTCTAACTTGGATTTGGATGCAGGCATTTGGTTCATGTCCATAACTGCTAGCATCCAGATGTAGGATCATAAAACACCTTTTGAATAATTCTGTGCAGTTGATAGTTCCCTTGTGAAAAATGACGCTCATTTCAGGACAAGGGGTGTGCTTCAGTTGCAGTAATAAAAAACACTGCTAAGCATGGATGCACTGAGGTACACTCACAAGGTATGAATTTGTTTTCATATTTTGAAAATTACAGAATAGAATTCCGGGATAAAATGAAAGGTTTTTTTTTTTCATTTTTATTCTGAGCCACATAGATAAGAAGACAGGGGAAATTTTTTATTCACAGGCACAGAATTAAGTATTACAGCATTGATGCAAAAACAGTCTTGTGGTATGTCTGTTCCCTTTTCAGAAGAGAGTTTACAAACAGAGCAAGTCTGAATTTTGAAACCTTCTTTTTAAATCTGAAACATTCATCTCTGCAATGACTTTTCCTGATATTCCGATAATTCCAATAATGTAAGACAGTCCACACTAAGAAGCATTTACCAGCTGCAAAGGAATTATATTCCTCTAAGAAGCAGGTGAACAGTGGATGCATCATGGAGGAAGAGATATAAAAGGACATATATGTGTGTTAAATATAGATGATCAATACTCAGTTTTATTACATGACCTTTTTGTTTTTATCAACAGTCATGAGTAGAAATGGTACAACAGTGAACCACAGCATTGCAGACACTCCCACAACTGCTATTTTTTAAGGATTATGAGAATATAAACAGAGCATCAGGGAATCATATAGCCCCATGTGGCAGTCCACCAAGGTGGCCAGATGGATAGATCCTAGGACAATCTTCATGCAGGGATGTGCCTGCATTTGCTTGTCAGTCAGATGTTGTGTATGTCTTTCCAGTGGGAGTGCAGAGCTCACTTAGGAGGTGCTACAGACTTGAGCCTAGACTGTTAATGAGCCATGAATATCTCAAAATATTAAAAGTAAACGACCAAAAAAAATGCAAAATCATTTTTCTGTAGCTATATAAACTCTACTTTTAAAAGGCTCATTTTAAGTAATCTTTTTCTACGGTTGAGAAATTACTTACAAGTGCGCTATGTAGTTTGAAATTATAAATGCAACAGTAGATCTATGGATTTTATACATATATATGTAAATGAGAACTGTTTTGCAGAAAGTATTTATGAGAGAAGAGCTCTGTCCTTTTTAAGACTGTAAGAATAATACATGATGTACTACAAGTAAAATTACATTCTGAGTAAATACAGTCACTACTGTTTTGTGGTATCTGGAGGCCTCTGTGACTGATTAGTCATATTCTGCATATTAAATACTACAGGATTGAATGTAAGAGTGGCTGAACACCATATTTCCCATTGATTTTGTTCCGAGTTGCATGGACTGATCATTAGCGCTGTGTGAGTAACAATTTCTGTGACCCATGAGCAATTCTGAAAAATGAGAAACTCTGCAACCAAAAACCACAATATTAGTTTTTTTTCTACTGAATAAATAGACTGGGACTTCCAACATATTTTTCGAGCATCTTTGCTAAAAGCAAAGGAAATTAGGAATCAGAGGGCTGCATTCAAAAGGGCTTGTGGGATCAATTCAGAAAAGCTGCGAGGAGATGCTTCTCCTGTATATCTTGGGTGTTCTGAGAGATGAGTCTGAATTTAGTCCCTCCTTTCTGTAAGTTAAAGGATAGACTTAAACCCAGGATTTAGAGATAGTGACATGGCAAGCAGTGAATTAGAGAGCATGGAGCATATAGCTGTTTGGTTTTGGGAATAGTATCTCTGCCTCTGTTGGACTTGCGTATTAGCCTAAAATGTTTCTTCTTGGAAATGCTAAATCTGTTTTTAGTGTTTTATCATATATTTTTAATTTGGTTTTAGCCAAAACTATCCATGTAGATATCCTTTCAATATTTTTAGTGTATTTTTTCCAAACTTCTTCTAAAATGTAATTAAATGCTTTACCAAGGTCTAGTCTTGATTCTTCAGCTGGGGAGTGCAGTTCTTCCTTCCCCACAGTAACGGTGCTGTAGAGGCCCAGAACTGGAAGAGTTTGGTGTATCTTGCTGTTCCAGAGCACAATGCTCATGTTAACAGCTAATAAAGGTGCTGCATCTGAATATGAAGAATTTTGTTTACTTCTCCCTCTCCTTCTTGAATCCCCATATGAATTATGTTTTATCAGTGAAATCACTCCAGGTTTTGCAACCCACTGGAAACACTAATAAAAGTATGTTATAACTATAATCTACATGTGCAGGCAAACTTGAATAAATTTCCATAAATGAAAAAGGGCAGATGTAGGTAATTGAACAGTGCAAAGCTCTGTGTTGGGAGCATAAAATAATATCTTGTTCACCAGATGAGTGGGACTAAGCAGCCTCTTATTACTGTTTGCAGAATGTGAACTCCAGAAGAGGACATTAAAAGTATGACCTTTAAATATAAATGGAGGAAGACAGTTATTTACCTAGTGCAGAAGACTGTGAAGTGGCAAATGGCATGGCCAGTGGAAATTGGGCAATAACATTTATTTTTCGTGGAATGCATTCTTCATAAAAGGAGGATTCTGTAGTAGGCTACATGGTTTATTGGGAAAATGTTTCATGGAAAAGTACCATTTCAAATTAGATGTCACGATGTATGCGAATCCTCACTATGTATGTAGTTGTTTTTGTTGTAAATGTTTATTCATATGAAGGCTTAGCAAAGCAGGGAAATGCCAGCTTCTTGCTTTTGTCAGCAGATATCTAAGAATAGAATGCTGGAACTTGCAATCCTTAGATATCAGAGCTTTAAGTTAGAAGACAGAAGAGAGGCAGGAGGGGAGTATGTGGTTTTCCTAAGGTTTATGCTTTGTTTACAAAAATATTTCTAACCTGTGCTTAGAGTATTTTAGTAATTTTTTCTGTGAGAAACTCCTGAATTACAAGCAGTGAATAAATAGACAGGTGTTGGATTTAGTAAGTAAAATCACAAAACGGAGGCACCTAAATGCTACTAAAGTGTAAATCTATTTTGTGCCATGTTCTTCGTCTTTACCCAGATGTCACAGATGATTGTTGGCCAGAATAAATTAAATTTGCACACTTACTCTTCTGAGTGAGTGTTCGTAGTGTTAAGCTGTTGCTTTTAATGGAGTGTTACAATACAGATAAGCAGTGAAATGTTTTTGATCTGATATACTGTATACATCTTTATGGAATGCTTTTGTTTCTGAGCTTGAGGGAGGGGAAATTACTTTTTACAATCAGGAAGAGGCAGCTAATAACTTAAAATCCAGCTCAAACAGAGGCTCCTGATACAATCACAGCTGCTCTCTTTCCTTGGCAATGAATTCCTTCTCTTGTCTGTTGTGACGCATAGGTGAAAAACATGCAGCAGAGCCAGACGATGCAGAGCTGGTGAGCCTCAGCAAAAGGCTGGTGGAGAATGCGGTGCTCAAGGCTGTACAGCAATATTTAGAAGAAACGCAAAACAAAACCAGAGAGACTGATGGAAGCCCCACAAAAACTGAAGAAGCAGCAAGCGGCAGTAAGAATGGGAGTGACAAGGATAACAGCAAGTGAGCACTGTGCAAAAAGCCCGGGAGCAAATATCCCACCAAGAATAACTACAAAGACATGTCCCAGCCCCCTGCTGAAATTTGCTAAGTGGTGCTGGGTGACAGGAACTCTGCTTTGTGAGTCTCTTATCAAAAGTTTGTTCTGAATTGAAGGACACCGTCTACTGGTTTAATAAGTGTTTGCACTGCTGAAAATCTGTGAATGCTGAGAGGGATGGACAGTGGAAGAGAGACAAGAATGGTGAAGCAGGCAGCTCCAGTCTTCACTTCCTCTTGATACCAAGAATCCCTTCCTTGCTTTTGAAGAGAAACTGAACCTTTTGCGTTTGTCTTTTGGATTGTCATGAATGGCTGTGGAAAAGGCCTTGTCAGAAGTGGAAGCGATGCCCTCCGCCTGAGGGTTTGGCACTTCCACGGGGCTGCTTGCTCCGTGTGAGAGCACGTGCTGTTTCCTAGTCAACGGCAGTCAATCCCAAGCTAAAAATTACCACTACAGATATTCGTTGCAGATACTATTACACAGTATGTAATATGACAGGAATTTCTCCTAAATGTGACACTGTACTGTTCTTTACTTTTTGGTAGCATTTGTTGATGTAAATTATATTTTTTGATGAAGTATCTTTTTATAAAAATTCAATATGGGCAAAAACTGAGCACTTAGTACTGTCCAAACCAGATACAATCTCTTTCCATACCTTAGTGATTCTAAATGAATGAGTTGTTTTAAAATGTATTATATTGTTCCTTTCCTCTAGGAAAGAGCCATGAAGCAGACTTAGCAAAGGAAGCTTTACGCAGAGAAACACAGGCCCTGTTACCCAAGCTGAACCAGATAAAGGCGCTGTTATCCAGTCCTGAGATCCGCACAAAAATTAGCAAAGAACTGTTTGAAGACAGGCACAACTCTAACAGTAAATGGAAAAGTGGTATTGACTCTGAATCTCCAAATGCATGACTGTAAAATCTCATCAGGTTGTTTAAGACAAAATATTTCTACAAGAAATTTTTAAGGTTGGTTTGTTGTTTTTTTTTAGCTGAAAATATGAATGGGTATAAATGGCTCATGAGGAATAATACTGAAATACTTGCACAGAAGGATTATATTCCATAACGGTGAAGTACAGCCATTTCTCAGCACTGCTTTGAAACATGTTTGAGTGTGCAGGTATATGTCATGACTCCAAAGCGGAAAAATACTGGTTTCAAATAAATCTGAGCAAACACTGTGCCCTTCCTTTATCATTGTAAATAACTCAGTTTTTTCTCATATATTTGTTCCCTAACAATGGTATACAAATAGTAAGAAATAGATGTTTTTAAATACTTCAAAATGTATATTTGAAAAAAAAAAAACCCTCTTTTAATTATCTGCCTTTTGGATTTGTACTGGCATTTTGGGTTAACGTTGTCTATTTTTTATTGTTTTTTTAAACAGCACTTGAATACTTATATAGATGCTGACATTTCTCTGCCGATGTTTACACTAATGCAAGAATGTTTTAAATTTCAATATGAAATTCAGGCTCCACTGATCTCAATGGCGTACTCGCGTTGGCTTTAATGGAGTCAGGATGCTGCAATTAAGGTTTCTTGTGCAAATAATAATATTCCTTGGGATAATATTTGCCTTTTTACTTTTGTAGAATAGTGGTTTTGTCTTTTGTTTTTGATGTTTCCTCTGTCTCTGCCTTCTGCTGCCTGAGATGAGGTATCAGTTTGCTCTCATTTTTCCCTCCACACACCTGCAAGTTTCACTGAAGATTTGGATGATGTACAATAATGCAGGAGTAGGTCCAATATTTGCATTTTTTCTAAACATTGTCATAAAAGCTATATAATATGTTGTGACTGGTATCAGAATTGTGCTGTTAGAGCAGCTGTGTGCATGTTCTTCATTGTTCTCAAGCAGTGTTCATTTATCTCGTCAGAGCTTTTTTTTTTAACTCATTTGATATATAGGAGTCTGTTCTGAGGAGCATTTCATACATGCCACGTTCACAATAAAATATTTTTCCTTTGCACTGTGTGTGTATTTTCACCTGTCTCCAAATAGACTTAAATAAAATTAAGTACTTGCAAGTAACAAGGTTGACAGAAATCATGCTCCTATGAATCACATCATTGAATTGACTGCAGATGTTGTGCCAACATATTGATCTAGAGCTTGGCTGCTGAAATCATGCAGAAGCTAGGCCCAAGCCATTTTTGTTTTCAAGGCCAAACTTTGAAGCTCTAAGAATTAGTTTATATTCTGGGCAGCATGGGTTTAGAAGTAAATACTGGGTGCAACTTCCCAGAGGTCCACTCTTCAACATCAAATTTGAGTTAAAGTCAAAACACTCTAGAATGATTAAAAAAAATAAATATGAATCTGAAATAATCCCTGGAGATCATTGAGAGGTAGCTTTTCATTTGCTACAAGCAATTTAAATCCAACTTGCATGCAAGAACACAAAACCAGACACTCAGCTGTGAAAACAGGAAAGGAATTTATTGTATTCTACCTGAATCTATCAGCCTCTATCCGAAAGTTGTCATCTCCGTTTCCTCTGTGCAAGTCATTATCATGATTAAGGGCCTTTTTTTATCATTCAGCTTGTAACAGTCATTATTGTCACATTTCAAGTAAAACTATAGAAATTAATCACTGAATTTATGTCCAGGCACTTTGATAGGTGACCTAGTTATTAGAGACCCTGCTCATTCAGTTCTTATGGATGGCATCAAGAGCAGCGGCTACAAAAAGAGTTTAGGAGAGTTAAGTATCATTTGAGATGTGCTATAGGGCTACAGTGAGTCTGACACAAAGCCTAAAGGAGAGATGTATTCTGCTGGATCAGGAACTGTGGGATAAAGGACACTGCAGAGCCTGTTAAAAGACACTTAGTACCTCTGTTTAAACAACCAAAACCCAGATATTTTGAGCCAGGAAGGTCAACAGGGCTTTTGTTTCTGAACCATTCACGTTCTTTTAAAATGCCAAGCATAGCCTTTATTTCTGCTTTTGACAAGACACGACTATTAATGTACTCAAAATTCAAAGCAATAGGGTAAAAGAACCCCTTGCATCTGGATTCATTCTCTTATGACAACCCTTCCTCTCGCTTTCTCAGTTTTTGGGTTTTTTTTCACTGTCAGTGAGGCCTGGCTGCCAAATTGAAGGATAAAGCTGTTATATGGAGCTGTGAGATGAGCACTGAAGGATACAGATGCATAGAAACTGAATCTAATATAGGCAGGTGTGAAGCTCTGAGCTGCACCCACTAGAACAAATGTATCGCCTTCCTCACAGTCACAAATCATTTTCAGACAATTCTGTTGCTTCAATAAGCACTTCTTTTGGGGAATGTCTTGAGGTAGTGATGCACAGGTTATTCTTGGAAAATGTTGGTATTTCAAACAGATGGTGCAAGTTTGTCCATGCTTTGTTTTCAGTTCTACCTTCTCGCTTGCTCATCTTCAAGAGTATTCCTACACTGCTGATTGTAGAGCTGTCTTTGACAGATTTAAAAGTAGTAGCTCAGCCTCCAGGACCAGTATAGCTGGAAGTCTTTGGACTGCCCATGACCCACTGAGAGATTGTTCCTGACATCTATACTTGGTCTAGGCATAGTATTGTGAAAGTTGTGGAAGGCACGCATTGAATATCTGAGCAGCCCATGCTATAAATTGCCTACACTGTTGAGCTGTGCATCAGAGGTGTTTAAGAGTTGATAGAGTAACCTGAGAGATAGTAAGTCCACGTAAGTCTTGACTAACAGACACCGATTCTCTGATGAAGGAAGGGAAACTGTTGTAGAAACTAATGTCTCCAAGCCTGGGAGCACATGGTATAAGGATGCTCAGTGTGGTAGCTAGGTAGTAATGCACCAGCTGAATGTACATCAATGTCTTTGTGAAAAGGAGACTAAATGGCATTTCTGTGTTGACTGAAGGTGATCTAAAGCTAAAATGATTGGAACTTGAGGTCAGATTCAGGCACTGTATCCAGATATACAGATATTGAGACCTACACTGGATAATACCGTGTATCTATTGGTGGTCCTACTGCAGTAACTATGATGCTCTGGTAAAATACTACTTCATGACAAGGTTATACAGTCTGTAAGTTAGAATTCAAGAGGCTTCATGTGATGTATTTATAGAAATTTCTTGTTATAACTCTGCGCACCTTTGTGTGTGCTATTTTAGCCTAAAGACCATATAAGTGTGTCATGGATCAGAATGTGACCCATGCTTCATTCTGGTGACAAGAATTACTTTCTGTTTCATTTTTATGTCTGGACATGATTCATATATTCTTGTTAGACTATTTATGTAGTCAGGAAGCAGGAAAACTAGATGAGCAGAGCCACTGCACTCAGTAGAGCTTATAAATTGAAATTTAGTAAAAACATACATTTGCTTCTTAAATTCAGTTATGTCTGAGAATATGCCTGTGAAATTAATTGTATACTGAAAATTTTTCACTACAGATGAAATACTACCTGCAGAGCCATCTGCAGCCCCATGGAAGCCAGAAGGTAATCTGGTTGCCTCAGGTGGAGACTGGTAGCTTGAGGCAACTTGAGGGTTGTTTCACTCTGCTTTTAGCATGGTACTTGGTTTTGATCAGTCTTTTTCAAAACAGTTTTTTATCTGTGAATGCCCTCTGCCTCAGTTCAGCTGTTAGTGGTATATTCTCTTGGCCTGAAAAAATGAGGGACTGAACTGGCACTGTTGGTTTCAGCTGTTTCCCTCCCTTTGGAAGAGGAGGGGAAGTTGTTACTGAAATCCCAAAGATATTGATATCTTTGCAGAGACGCCTCTGGTCTCACTCAAAGTGCCAGAGGTCAGAGGAGGACCTGCATGACCATTTGCTGAAGTCTTTATCTGGCATCGAGTACTACCTGATCCTGAAGCAGCAAAGACAGCCCAAAAACACTGGACAAAAGCAGTTGCCGAGGGATGCACCCTCCCAGAACCGACATGGTGAGCGGGTCAGCTGTGTGGTCAGTGATCACTTGGATAAAGTAAGTGGTGTTTTAGCTTTATGAAAATTGTTCCAAGTCATGGTCACGTAGTAATTTAATTTGTGAAAACCTTTTGGAATTTTGATTCTTCTTTGAGTTTTCTCATAGTGACAAGGGGTAATCTCTGAAACCATTGAAGATGCATTTGCTTTCAAAGAGCTCTTTATTGCTGTACCATAATCTTCGATAGAAACACTTTGCACTTGTTATTTCAGTTAAACAAAGTCTTTCCTGGCCTGGTTTCAGAGACGAGGAATCACACTATTCTTATGGGAAAGGAAACTGTTTGAACCATGAAAATAGGAGCATGTTAATGCTGACGTGTTTTACTCTGCTGTTCCTTTGATCAATACAGTTTCTGTATAAGCAAGTTCTTAGCATGCACTCATCTTCTCATTTGTATTCTCCTCATGTTAAGTCTTTATAATGAGAACATTTGTACTGAATGAAAATCAGTCCCAAGAGACGGCTGGGCTGAGAAATAAAACATACTCATAGTGGAGCAATAATTAGAACAGTACATAGGAAAACAAAAAGTGATATGCCTGCCATTCCTGGCATAGCAAAAAGGGCACCCTGGCATTGATAAGCAAATACTTCTGCAGCAGGAGGCTGGAGTTGAACTGCTGGTGTCTGGTCTCTGCTGGCACTGCTGTTTATGTGCTTTATTTAGTGACTCTTGGACGAAAAATACATTAGCAGAGACTGGGATGTGGAACTGTTGCTTGAAGGGACTCTCCTCATTGCTGGAAAATTTTTTTTTTTTTTTGCTCTTGGTGATTAAGGATTAAAGCAATCAAAATGCAGAATTAAGGTAGTTAAAAGGAGATGATTAAGAAAAGACACATGAGGATTTCAGTAGAAGCCTTTTTGAAATGAAAGTTTGTCTTCTTTCAGATAAGAAAGACAGAGATGGTTTGAGGTCATGATTGACTCTAGAGATTCTGATGTGTTGTTTTTTTTTTTTTAGCAAAATTACAATTTGAATTGAAACTCAGGGAAAACATTTCATTACATCCTTTTTACTTTTATTTTTGTCTTTTCTTAGCCATACAGAGAACTTCAGGCATTGAAACAGTAGAAGAGAAGAAGAAGAAAACGTACTGATATGATTTAACTTCAGTAATAACTTAAAAAACCAAAACATTACAGAAAAACAAAGCCAAGAAGAAATACCAGCAGCTACTGATAAAATTCAAAGGTAGCTGCCAGTGTAAAAAAAAAAAAAAATGTAATAAGTGCAAGTGTTTAGAAGAATAAAGGGCAAAATGAAGCAAAATTATAGCGTTCTCTGCATCTGGTGAGTCAAATGATGCACACCTGTGTTTGTCACTCCACTGTACTGTACAGGCAAATGTCCCATTTCCCAGTCACATTTTCCAACCCAATACATCTGAGGGGGAAGGCTGAACAAGCATGTGGCTGTGAAATACCACTTTAGCAGAGCACTGGAGGGCTACAAGAAATACTGCAGGACAGAGGCTAAGTCAAGGAAGAGTCAAGGCAGAGCTCAGGGAGGTCCTCTGAACTTCCGTGTCTAGAAATCAAAGTGAAATAAATAGTCAAATCCTTAAATCTGCACAGAGAGCTACAGAAATTAATTGTAAATGACCTTAAATTCTGAGGTATGCATGCTGCCAGCCAGCAGAGCAGAGTGGGCAACAAATCTCTTTCTTCCAGGAACAAATGGATGACTGAATGCTTGCAATTGGATGAAGGCTATGGCTGCAGCATCAAGCATTGTTCTTGTTAAGTACAGGAAATTGGAATACAAACCTCAGCAAACTTATTTAGGTTAATTAATAAAAAAGGTCTATGGCAAAATCAGGCAGAACCATCAAGTAAATATGGCAACTTGATAAATTAAAAGCTGCTTTACCATTATGCTCTAAAGTGAGATGTATCGCTGCACAGGTATGGATACTGATGTTCATAGAATAATTGCAAACAAAGGGAATATGCAGAGAACAGCTAAAGCACCATCCTAAATGATTAATATGGCAAAGGTAAGGAAGGCATTTCAAAAGTGAAGGTACAAAAAGGAAAAAAAACGATTAATTTTTTAGTAAATCCAGATATTTTTAACTTCATCCATCCCAGCAAAACTTCAAGTGCAGGACAAGCCTGGCATTACACTTATAGCATAAAAAATATGTTAATCAAGGAAGCACAACTAAAACTGCATTTTGTGGTAGATGTAGCAGACATACAGAAATAGATTCATTGCTCAATGAGCTAACATTGCCAGTTACCTGACATTTTTCCTTCATATCTGTTCTATAATTTTCCATGTCAACATAGTAATATTTTTTTTCTAGAAATACAGTAAAGGCACTGAAATACAGAGAACGCACTTAATTTGTACCTTAAGATTAAGAAAAAGGAAATAATAACTTTATTAGTTGTATACTAGACACTTTTTGCATTTTCAGTATATAAGGTTTTATTACTTTGAAAATAACACAGACAAAACAAGTTATGGGACATCACTGGATTTAGTGGGTTACACAAAAGATAGCCACAGATCAATTTGTCTCATTTTATCTTGTTGCTATTCTGGAACTTCAGACTACTGGAAAACCACTTTTCATCTGTCGTAACTGCTTATTTACTTACTAAGGCTCCGTTTCTTTTACTACCGTAACATTTCTGGATCATCAGTGTGAATTAATAATTTACATACATCCATAATTTACACCAGGGAGTGTGATGGAGTAACAGAGGCTGGAGGCGATGGGATCAAAGGGAAGAAGCATCTTCTCTGTAGTCAATGAAGTCACCATGATCATGAGGACGCATTAGAAGACCATGGATGGGGAGGCTGATGTCTTGGTAGAGCAATGTGCTCTATCAAGCTGGGGGAGCAGTCTACATTGCCAGCACAGGAAAACCTGGACTGGAAAGATGAACGTGAGTAGGTTCTAGCTCAAAATGTGGTATGACCTCTCTTTGAGGTCAGTTTGTTTGGGCATCTTTAACCAGGCATAAAGAGCTCAAAAGCATAAAGTGATAACTTATGCCATAACACATCAAAAAATGGGATTTGACAAACTACTAATCTAAGTTTTAATGTGTTCCCCACCCCAAAGTCTCCCTGATGACCAGGCAGGCATTGAACAGACCCCACAGTGCTAAGCTGCCACCTGCCACCCTCTCTGCTGCTGCTGGTCCACCAGCCGTGTGACCCCGCGCTTCCCACATTCTGACCTCCTGCCACAGCGTCTCACATCTTTCATGTCGGCCTCAGTCAGAGCTGTGCAGTGTGACATTTCAGTGCAAGACCTTGGTCCCAGGCTGCGTGAGCCACAGCGTGCTCAGCAGTCTAACCACATCCACGTCTGTCATGTGAGCTGTTCCTCACACCAGCAGACATTTCCATTCAAATACTGCATGAGCCTATGCATGGGTAGATTAATGTTACTATTAGTATTCCAGACTCAAACTGGTCCTTGCAAGAATTAGATTAAGGAGGTTTCAGCAAAGAGTTAGCTAACATTTGTTAATCATTATTCTTGAAAGAAATCTCAGAGCACTTGGCTGTGCCAAAATATTTGTCATTTTCTTACCCTGTCTCCTTTCCTCACTCCAGAGAAATTCAAACAGAAGTTTGCTGTAGCCCCAGCTGGCCCCAGAGAGTTAGTCACAGAGGCACAGGAAGCATATGGCCAAAATCAAATGGATTCCTAGGGCAATGGACACTGAACACACAGATAAAATCTCTATATTGCACATAATCTTCTCCTTTCTCTGGTTTGCCTGGGAGTCATCCAGTGCTCCTCTGACAGAGGCTATGCCATGTGGGAATGCTGTTTGGCTGTTGTGTGTAATTCATCCTTCACTAACTCCATTATTTAGATTTGTAGGTTTGTAAAGACCAGTTTAAAAATAAACACAAGCCCATCAGGGACCTAGCACAGTCTGGTGTGAACACATTGCAGCATCTGAGTTACACTCCCTCAGTATCAAAGAAACTTCATATCTTACCAACACTTAGCCTGGAAATCACACAAATAAATTAAGAAGCTTTCAAAAGAAGTGAGAGAGAGGAAAGCTTGTAATGGGTGTAGCTGCTATTCAGACATTTTATTAATGATACGAGCAGACACCACCAGGTTATGCACACAGCACTTGTATTCCCTCTGCTTCCTACTGCAGCTTCAGAAGTCCACATCACATAAGTTACATGACAGGAAGGGTTTTGCTCATTCATGCAAAGACCATATGGTGCTTTACTGGAAAGAGAAAGAGGCTCAGAGTGGCAGCACACCCAGAAGCTATGCAAACCTGGACTAGGAGACACCAAAGTTAGAAAAACTGATTTCAAACCAAACTAATCATCAGGAGTTTCTTTCATCACCCAGATTTCTGTACTGGGAGGACAGAGAGAGAGGTAGAATCCCAAAACTAAACCAGTAAATATTTATAGAGTGGTCTGCTGGCATGATGTTTAAAGTAGCCCTGTTTTTAATCAGACTACTTTAGACTGTGTTTAAAAACTACAAATGTCCTTCCTCCCCAACTGAGGTAGATTCATCCAACAGTCTACAGGAAAAACATAACCAGGAAGGCACATTTGCATTAGTAGACATGAAAGTATACTTAGGCTGGCGGTGAATACCTTTAAAACTCTGAGCCTCTGGGATAAACACAGTTAAATAATGGTGAAATAAACCTGCAAGCATACTTACAAATTCATTGCACAAGTCACATTGTTGCTTTTTATGGGATCAGAAATCATTATGCATAAAATTATGCAAGAATAATCAGCCAAGTTTCTATGACAAACAAAGCATTAGAGAAACTTACAATCAGAATCACAGAATATTCTGAGTTGGAAGGGAACTCAACATTTTTTTGTCTGTTTTTGACTGTTTCCCTTGTGGGTCCCTTCCAAGACGGAATGTTTGGTGATTCAGTGATTGTATAGCCTTTCAGAGCCAATTGAGAATAGGAAATCTGTCCCCTATCTTAACAGATATTACACATATCAAGTTGTAGTTTGCATGCATTAATGTATTATTTTAAATCAAAAATTTCCCCCATCTGCTTTAGTCATGCAAATGTAAGAACTGAGTTAGCACAGAGATCCGTGTTCCTGCTTATAAGAGCAATGAATGGCTGCTTCAGCTGAGTGTTTCTTTCCCTGGCACATCCTCCCTGGAGTTTCCAGTTTCCAGCAATCAACCCTTCAGGGACTTTGTGAGTGGGAACTTGCATCTGGAACTGGAGGCTTTGATTACTAGCCTGATTAGCAAAAGTGAAAATTATTTCCAAAGAGCAGAGAAGAGACATAAGACAACAATAAAAGACAGTTGAAGTCGTTACTGAATTAATGATCTAAAGACAAACTCAGTCCTATTTCACAATAATAATTCGAGTGTTATTTGTTATAGTCCCAGCTTCCACAGGATTAGAGCTGGGCTGCAAAACGTAGAGTGGTTTGGGTTGCTCATATGCCCTACTACTATGTGCTACAAATCTGTGTGCGCATACTACACCAAAGTTCTTAGTGTCCTGTAGCAAGCCTTGCCCAAAGCACTTTGATACGTAGACTGACAGCTGTCCTTTTGTTACCAGACTGAATCAGAAAAGTTTGGCTACCAAGGCCAGGGAGATGTTCCCAGCAACAAGTTGATTGACAGCTCTGTTTTTCAAGACAGGACTCTGCAAATCCACACCCCCTGGGAGACCATGGCCTCCAGCTGAGGAACAGCCATGAGGTTCTGCCTGACACAGACATAGTGCCTTTAGCAAGACCACCTTCTCACAGGCAGGCAGTATGGGTAATTTACACCCCCCAGAGCAAATGTATTTCAACTAGACCAGAGAGTTAAATGTGGTACATCAGATAAAATAGCTAATGTATGATAGATCTGTGACTGCAGAAAATAAAGACTTATTTTGAAAGAGAATATTTTTAGGGTGCTATTAGGTCAGGAGGAACTGTTGCCTGAATAATAATTACAATTGAAATTATACTTTGTTTTTCTACTTGGTTTGTGGGTGAATTAGCATTGCCACAGCTAGCAGAGAGTCTGTTTCTTCTTAGTGCACCAAAGCTGCTAACAGGAGAGAAAGTATAATTCGTATTGCTTTTCTGTTATGCTCCTTTCCTATTTATCTTCTATTAAATTACAGCTCTTCTCAAAGACATGCCAACAGGCCGCGTGCATACTATTATTTGGTGCTTTGACAGCCTGGGTCCTTTCAATATATTGTGTTGGCAGTCCCAAAACAAATAGAAGAAAGAAAGGGTTTATCATGCAGCAGATAATCAACCTGCGGAACGTATTGCAGAAGGCTCTTGTGAGTGGAAAATCTTTACCTGGCTTAGGGGGATGAATAGATGAGTAATTAGACAGGAAATGCACTGTGGATTGATATGGAAACCACATCCACTTTAGGAAAAGCCCAACTGTAAAACTGTTTTTTCTTTTAAAATATGAAATTTTCTGTTTGCTTCAGTTAGTGTAAAAGCTGTGAGCTTTGTTACCCTTACTTCTTGGGCTTTGAAAAGTTGCTCTACTATTCATTTTATCATATACAGGAGAAGCATTGTAACTTATGTGTGATCAGATTACAAATAAAAATATAAGGTTGGTAAATTCAGGGGAGCCTGCTGGAGGAGATAAGATGTGCATATCCCTCCTCTAAAGCCCAAGGGGATTTTCATGTTTCTTTCCCACCACTGGCAAAGAGAATTATCCTCCTTTGTCCCTTGCACCTGAGCTTCTTTTATTTGGGAGTACATTTTCTTCTCAGATGGGAACTGTTTTGTATTTCTGTGTTTTTATCCTTGCTGCTGGTTGTTACACCTCTCTAGCTCTAGGACAGACCTCCTGGGCTGATGTGACTACAACTGAAAACACTGTTGTCATTCCAGAGGCATATACAGCCTGACATGATTATGTTTTCTTTTATATTTCTTCATTTCTTTCCTAATAATTCCTAACATTCAGTTTAGTTTTTTTGATCGCTGCCCTGAACTAAGCTGCAATTTTCAGAGAAATACTCACAAGGATTACAAGATCTTTTTCCTGGGTAGGAATAGCTCATTTAGAGACCATTATTGTGAATTAGGTGCAATTAGGGCAGGTTTTGCATTAATTTGTGTTTATCAGCATTGAATTTCTTCAGCCATTGCATTATTTATTGATATTCTCACAAAATCTTTTCATGGGTCTTGGTAGACTTAGCTTTGACTGCTGCAAATAATTCAATGTTTTCAGCAAAAAGTGTCTCCTTCACATTATTTGCATGATCACTTACAAACATTTATGGAGTTCTACAGTTATTCCATTTCCTATTAGTCTACTAATTTTATAATCATAATTGTTTAGTTTCCTTAATGCACTTCGAGGAGAGACATTGTTAAAATGATTTGGTGATTAGCTCATCCTTAATTGTATGTTGATATCTTCAAATAACTCCAACAGCTTTTACTCTAAAAGCCATTTTGATTCATTCCATGTATAACATATTTATATTTATCAATGTTTTCCAGTTAATGTGCTCAGTATATAAGGCAGATTTGTCTCGTTGTAGTTCTCCAAATTTCCCCAGGGGTCTTATTGATGTCACATTTACCACTTTCCAGTCCTTGGCATCTGAAGTAACTTTAAACAGTGGGGTACAGTTTGGTCATTTCAAACCACCCTAGGATTGAGTCAAGCAGAAATTGCTCATGGTCTGGTAGCCAGGCTTTGCCATGTCTGTTTTGCTGCATTGCTCCATTTCAGAGGAAAAGCAGTGCAGATTTAGCACCTCATCAGCTAAGCAACACCTTTCATTTGCATCAGTTTCTTTCAACTCCAAGACTTCTGGATTTGTTATGTTACTTACAAAGTCTCGACAGAAAGTACTAAGAACAAGCACCTGCTACCAGTGGCCTTTATAGACTGTACCTTGCAGTTGAAAAGTTTTAGAGGCCCTTGTGTCAAAATATGCTGTGAAAACTGTGTTAGATCCTTTATCAATACAAGTGTAACGAATCTGGCAAGGATTACTTAATTTCGCTATATGAGAAGATCGAGTAGCCAAGCTCATGTACAACTGTCTGCTTCTCAATTCAACAGTTACCGCAACAATTTTGGACCATACATGTCCTCACAAGCAAAAAGAAAGAGCCTTTTTTCTCTTTCAGATTAACAGCTTGGCTAATGAAAGTTCCCAAGAATGGGTTCACCTCGGGAGAAAACAAAGGTGGAGGTCAAGTTGCATAGGCCTCTCCTTTCCTCCTTCTTCGAAGGCTCGTGCAGGTGAAATCAGAGCACAAACTCAGGCAGCACTTCACTCTAGGAAGAAGGCAATGGGAGATCTTCCAAGCATTTATGGTAGCTTGACTTTCGACTAATTTTCTCTTGACTGTATTTCAATTTATGCAATTTGAGGGGTAGGAAATAAGGATCTGAGAGAGAGAGAATTTAACAAAAAGAAAACCCCTGCATGCTAAAGTTAATAATATTTCATACAAGAAAATTTATTTCTGGCCTTCAAAAAGAAAGTGGCTTTCAATTTTGTGTTGTGTTAAAGCCATTGTGCACCATCTGGACTTATGTTTCAGTTTTCAAGTAGGAAATTTTTTCATTCCTGTGTAACCTTCATATCTTAGTCACAGTGTTCTCTAAAACTCAGTTACAATAACGATAGGATGTAAAGCAGACTAAATATCAAGCATCAAATACTAGATTGATTTTCTTTTCGAAGATTCCATTTCTTTAATGTGTAATTCTTGCCAGGAGTCTGTTATAGCACTTTTCCTTCTGCTAGTGATAAAACAGAACCAGAGTTGAACCCATGACTTGATCCCAAACCTGCTAAGTATACTGGCAATGCTGCCTGCTATTTTAGCACTATGGAAAGGAGACTTGAAAGACCCAAGTTCCCATTAGCCTTTTGAGGGATGTGGCAAGAGTAACAGGTGCAAGAACCCAATTCAAGTCTTCATTTTCAAATGCAAAATTCAGCACCAGAGATCTTTGGTGCATGTCACCAAAGTTTTATTGACTTGCATATATTCTACATCAGGACAAACCTACCTGAAAATGTACCTAATTAGGGTTATATTTTCCACAATGACAGAGGAACAGTTGTATCCAGACAAAAATTTTCTTGCATATTTAGACATAGTCTGCAGCATGAATCTCATTTGCAGGAGTACAAATGCTTGAACTTTGGTTCACAGACTGTGTCACCTTAATATTTAAAATAAATTCTAAACAAATGCAAAAGTCTCATGCCTCCAGTTATCACAACTGCCACTGATAAGTAATCCTGGCAAATCCACTTAGAGATAACAGCAGGTGTTTATGTAAGCAACTAAAAGAGCACCTAAACCTTGTGCCTGTGTTAGAACAAAGGTTTCCTTGTGATTACTGGCGCTTCCTGCTTCTGTTTGGTCTGAAAATACTTTGGAAACAGTTAAACACAACTATGCTGCAGTTTCAGTCCTAGCAGCATCTGTGAAACAAAGAACAAAACCCAAAGAATGAAAACTCAAAAATTAGCAAGTCCTGAAAATCCCATAACATTTGTTTGACATCAGTTATTTTGAATTTTAAATCTGAAGCAGAAATCTTCCATTGGAGAAAAGCTGCTCACACCTTTTTTTTCTTGGAATGATCTCTTTTCCCTTGGAGAAATGCTGAAAATACCAAGAATAAAACACTTCTGTAAGTTTTTCCAGCTGGGTGTCTTTGTTCAGTCAAAATATTCTTGATCTCTTAAGTGCGATCTGATGCCACTTCTTTGCAGGCTGCATGAGTCCTCTTCTGACCTTGTAAATCAAATTTATATGTATACTTGTCTACAGTTCTCATTTGCAATGCCGGAGGCAATTTAATTGTTTGGTACTTTCATTAGTCCCCTATTGATGGGTTCCTTTTCCTCCCTGCTATGCACAGAGAGGTACATTTCCTGTTGCTATTTGCTATTTAACCAAACCTTCTTACCGTTTCTTTGGCATTTTGATGATATTTGATAGTAATCTTACCTGGTTGTTCTCAAAGCAGCGTTTTAATTTAACATTTTATTGAAAGCAAGCTTTTCAGCAATTTCATCTGGCCCTGCAAGTTCCTCTACTCTGAACCCTTAGTAAATCGCTTCTCCTCCCTGCCTCCCTCGCAGCATATGTTAAACTGAGTACAGGGCTGAGAAGTGGGAGGCTTTCCTCGCCTAGCTGAAGGCATTCTTGAACTGCAGGGTGCCCTCCAAGGCTGCTGTCTAGTGTCTGCTGGGAAGCACAGCACCCTAACACACCATGGGTGTCGTTAGCTGGGACAATGGGACCTCTGAGATCTCAGAGAAGAGTCTGCAATTGCAATGCGACCTGGTTGGAGTCAGGTGAGAGAGCAGCCACGGGAAAACCCTGACCTACCTTTTTCCAGTCAGGGGGGTGTTACAGGAGATCACTGCGATACATTACCTTTAAACATAGCCTAAGCTTGCTTTCATTGCATAAAGCCACAGCACTCCTATCCAGGTATGTCCATTCTTCCAGCTGGTGCCTTCTGCCAGGACATTTGCTGACCCCTGGGAAAAGGGATCTTCCAGCTAGGTGAGGATCACCTTTGGAAGCAGAGTGCTTCTGGCAGCTGGAGCTGCACCAGGCTCCCCAGCTACCCATGCTCATGGTGGGTTGCCTCTGCCTCGTGTTTCGTGGTTTGCTCCAATTTTGTGGTCTTCAGAGAGTAGGTCTTTCTGTTCTCAGTTTTCAAATTGAAAATCTCATTCACTTCAACTTTTCTTTGTTTTGTTTTATTTGGGGTTTGAGCTTTTGAAAGAGCTTAGACATCTATAGTTCTAGGAGAATGTGTTATTTAGATGCTCACTAGCAGAGGGGAAAAAAAAACTTCTTTCACTTTTTTTTACGGTAAATCCTAGCAAATTCATACCATGCCTTTTAAATGCTATTTTTAATTTGTTCATACTCACATTTAAGAGTCTTAGGGTGAGTTACTGGAGGAATGACCAGTTGTAAGGCAGGAGCTGAACATGGTCCCAAAGTCCATGTAGCTACTGAGGAACCAACTTGGCCCCTTGAAGCAGATGATACCCCCAAGTCTAGACATTTCAGACACATGTCCCTTTCCTTCCCCACACTCTCTCTGGTGTAAGTGGCAAGGGACAGAGGTCTCTGGGGATAGTGTGGCCTCAGAGGCCTCTACCAGGTGTCCCCAGGGACCTGCTTTTCCCTAGGGGAGGAGGTAGTGCCTGCAGTCGCCCCAGTTCTGCCAGGAAGGGCCTCCCCCAGGACCAGCCAGGCTGAGCCTGATGTTAAAAGAATTAAAACAGTGGTGAAAGATCGCAATTTATTCTACCATACCACCTTAAGAGAGCTAATGATACAAACATATGTTTTGGTATGCACAGTACGCCCCATTTGGTGCCTTACCACCAAATACTGCAGATGGGGATGAGCTGGTACCTACAGGATGTTGCCAACAAGTCCTGAAGCTGCTGCTGCTGCTGCTGCTGCCAGACACAGACAGTCTCCACTGCAAGACAGATACATGTTTACAACAACACTATTATGGAACCAGTGTTTACTGGTGGTTGCACCAGGCTGATAACAGCAGATGCATCAGAGGACAGCAGGCAGCTGCAATAGATCACTGTATGGTAACTGCAGCAAATTATTGGGCTGCAGTTGTTTGACAGCATCAAGGTCCTCAGGCTAGTTTACAGATTAATTGATTTCCTCTTTTTAATGAATTACTGAGACACATAATTCTCATAGTGACCTTAAATTCAGGTGAGAAGACTGGGAGTCACAACATACACTTCAAAAGGTGTACTAAAACTTTGGAACAGAGGACAGTTGAGTTTGCTAGTAAGGGAAAACTATGTTAAACTGCCCCATCTGTGTATTCTCATGTGTCCCAGTCCGCAGAGAACAGGACTGAAAGTCATTGGAAGTGGCAACGTGCTACTTCATCAGTGCTGAATCCTTCTGTCAGAATGCCTCCTCTTCAGCTACATGTTGTTTAAGAAAAAATAGGAATAAGCATGAATATTGATTTATGATATGAAAGATCAGATACTGAAATTTAAATTGTTACAGACTTTAAAAAAAAATTAATAGGGCAGACATGAAAAAGCGCTGATGGTCAAGTTCTCCATTGCAAAGGCATTTCCTGATGCTACTGTAAAATATCAGCTGAATTTTCACCTCAGTCTCCAGCAAAGAAATCCTCCTGCCAAAGCCCCATGTTCCAGCATGAAAATCCCAAGTGCCACATAGTATATCGCCAAGAATTAATATCAATATGGAAACTGTTGATCTGGGTTTTTTTTATTTTTGGCTCTTGCCTACACTTACCAGCACTTCATATATGCCCAGGAGATTTGTTTCCATGGATTTCTTCTTTTTCCTCTGTGCCCTCCCACCTGTTGTGGTTCAGGGCAGGCAGGCAGAACTGTGCTTTGTCCTCCTGTGAGCACATGCTTGGGCATGGAGCACCCTCCTGCCAGTGTCTGTCACCGCAGAAACAACAACTCTCCCTGCTGTTGTCACTGACAAAGCCATTGCCTGGTGCAGGTCATCTGGCACACATCTGCAGAGTCCTGCTTCATCTCGGTTTTGTAGAGGCCATCACTGACAGTGATGAGGCCTGAGCACTTAGTGGGGAAAAGAAAGAGATGTTACCAGAATAAAGTTAAAAACAGCGAAAGCCTCAAGGAAGGGATCCTGCCTCCTGGCCTTTTGGACTCACCTTTGCCCCAGTGACACAAGGGAGCATCCTAGAGTGCTTGGAGCATCTCCTTGATCTAAGCCCAGCACCAACAGATGTCTTCTTTCCCTGCCAGCACACGGTATTTCTCAGCTGCTGGGCTGGGGGCACAGTGGGCTACCTAGAGGCAAGAGACACTTCCCTCTGGTTGGGACACCCTGTTTCAGCTCGAGACTTGGCCAGAAATGGATTCATTTGGTGCAAAGCTCTTGCCTGTGGAAACAAAGTCACTGAACTTGCCTTGGGACAAGTTTTTCATCTTCCTTCAGGGAAGCTGAGTGTCCCATGTGAGCCACTGCCATTCCTGAGCTGGCTGAGGGCCCTCCGGCCCTGCCCATGTTGCAGACCCAACACCTCCATTACTGAACCTCCCTGCAGAGCCCTGAATGCCATCCCGTGCATTTAAAATGCCATGCCAGTAGTGCCCAAGAAACCAAGTCCTTGGTGGTCTTTGAGGCCCTGGGGATTGTTCCTGGCCATACTTAAAGGTGTGTCTCCAGGTGATGGCAGCAAGCAGGATAGGTTACAGCCACACAGTCCTCAGCATTTCCAGTCGGTAAAACACATACAATTGTCTCTGCTGCAGTTTGCACAAATGAGAAAGTTTTAATAGCATCCAGAGAAAAAATGGCATGATCCTTACTGCTTTGAAGAGCTCAGGTTTTTGCAGCACAAACCCTTTCATTCAGCTCCCCTCCCCAGAGATGAGCTGCTCAGGATCCTCTACTTACTTTCTTTCTCGCTTAACTCCGCAAAACAAATGTGCAAATCCCCTGTGGATGAGGGCTGACCAAGGCAACATAGCTCCTGGATTGCCAGATACCTGATGCAGAGCATGGCAAGCATTTAGCATTGTGTATGGTTGTTTTGGGAAGCAGCTAACTAAGCAGAGGAAATCACTAGGGCTTATTTGGCATGGGATGAAGCCCTGAGCTCTGGAGCAAAAGTGCCGTCAGACACTCAGGGTCCGCAGATGGTGTGCGTTATGTTTTCTCCCTTCTGCCCAGTCCACGTGGCTGGCTGTTGAAAGTGGGATGACAAAAGCAGAACTAAAACAAGCAAACAAACCAAATCATTACCTTTTGGGGAGGCAGAGTTAAAAGACAACTTGGAATCTAAGTGTTTTCAAACAGGCTGAAACACGGTGCTGTAATCATTACACACAAGCACTGGCTTTGTAGGAATACTGAACTGAGAGGGACCAGCTTGTATATAAGTAATGGGTGGATAAAAAGGGGATCTATGGAAGCCATTCCCAACACACTAGAGCAGGTTTAAAACCTGCTGCAAAAGGTCAAACCCAGCAGGTATAATGTGCTGGAGAGAAGAGCAGGGAATCCTAGTCATTGCTCATGTTTTAGATTCACTGCATTAAATGAAACCCCTGGACAAACATAGAAAATGGATCACGGTCAAGAGAAAAATGAAAAGCAAGCCCAGAATACTCCAAGCGTTGAGTCCTGTCACACTGACATGCTGGAAGGATTGCCCAGACAAAATCAGTTCAATTTTGTGTGGACAGGCAGGATATACGAATCTGGCATGTGAGCGGTTGTGAGTGTCAGGGCTACCAGGACATCCGTGTCCTGCCTTTGGGTGATTAGCCCCTGAGAAAAGGGAAATAGTTTATCTGAAGCAGACTGCAGATCACCAAAACAGCGCTTATCAGACATCTCAAACCATTTGCACGTCAGCCAACTCCTGGACTAAAGAACCTAAGCTGAAAGGCAACAGATCAGATTTTAGGTCATTGATTTTCATCTTTCCAAAGAGTGCAGAGGTGTCTTGCCCATGCCCAGCAGTGTGGTGCAGCAGAGCTGCTGTTACTGGCTCTGTCTCCCTGCCCCATGCAGTCCCACTCATTTTGCATGACCAACACCTGCCGTGGGTCCCAGCTCTGTTTTTCTATAAATGCTTTCAGCTTCTCTGCAAAACATCAAGAGGTGACAAATGCTTCATTTCTGTAAGCAGCTTATCCCACTAAATGCTCTTGCTGGTAAGAATGTGATCCTAATTGCTGATTGGATTTCTCTGGATGTACATTCCAGGAAGGATTTTTTTTTTTTTTTTTCTGATAGATTAAAGAAACTCTTTATATCTTTTATTTTCCACTTAGAAAGATATATTCATGCTGAAATCATACCACTGTTATTACCACAGTTATCATCTGATAACTGAAATGGACTGAACAAATTCTATCAGGAATTATTCTCCATTTTTGTTTTCCATTGTTACTTTTCCTAGGAATTGTAGCAGGCTGCTAAAAATATATTGCATTATTCGCACAGATAGTCTTTTGAAAATTATTGGCACTATATTATCACTCTTCCGTTGCATCTGAAACTTCTGTGCTGTTAATAGGAAAAAGCCTTCTAAGCAAACTCTTTTAGGAGTTGGGATTAGGTTGCTTATATCTATTGAATTTAATTTCTTTCCTGAATTTTCTTAACTTCTTTTGGAGTTACAAGTGACAACCCAATAGGATACAGGTAGCTTAACCTATTTCCAAATATAGAGCAAAACCTGTATTGAACATGTAGAATTTTTTAATTATTGATAGAAATGAAATGGTTGATTAGTTGTCAATGGGATTCACAGGTAAGTGCAACCACTTTTGTTAGTAAGCCTCTCTAGTTTTTGGTATTAGGTGGAAATTTCAACAGCAGCCAGGAAGTTTAAGATCACTAATCTTATTGCACATCATCAGTGGGGTTTGTGTCACTTTAAGCAAAACAGCCAGTGCATGGGAGATCAAGCAGAAGTGATGCTATGGTGGCTGAGAGAGCCTAAGGGCCATCAGCACAATTCTTGGAAGAAAAAAGCTCATTTACAGACACATTCCTCTGGGAGATAAGACTTATGTTGCTGATCCATGGGCAGCATCCCTTGCCATACAAGTAGTCCTGCTGCAACTGATGAGCCAAATGCTGGAACTTCTGGATCTCAGTCATACAGTTTGTTTCCAACAACTAGGTGTGGCACAGAGGCACTGAGTGTCAGAGGGGCAGTCTGTGGGGAAAGGCCGCCTACAAATGGCATGAGAAACATTTGTTAGTGAGAACTGTCTGCTGGGTTTCAACTGTGAGAGAAACACTCTGGGAGATATAGCCATCAGCACTGTGTGAGATGATATCCAATGCTATTGATGTGGTGGTTGCTATGGGAAGTATGTTTTGAGAACAGGATATAAGAGCAGAGGGATAGAAAATCTCATTAGAAGAATTTGTGAGCTGGTTGCACACAGAGGAAGGCAAGGTCACCAAACCAGAGAGTGCAGTGCAGCCTGGCTTCAGTCAGTGGCTTTCAGATGGCTCGAGAAAAAGGCATGGAAAAACCCCTGAGGAAAGAATCGAGGCCTTATGAAACCAAACATGAATGTGTGAGTTATACACCCTCAGGGGATGCACTTCACAGGGTATCACTGGCTCTATCCAGTATGTCAACAGCAAAGCTGAGGGTGCTGACCCATGGAAGGCACCTATGGCTCTGCAGTGGGGCAGCAGACAACCTGGTCCCAGTCAGCTGATTACAGTGCATGGCAGGGGAATGGATAAAAAAATGAGACATCTTGTATGAATAAAATCTGTTTCGGGAAAAAATAAAGAATTAGAAAACAAAGGGAGGAAGGAAGAGTAGAAAATAGGCAGTAAAGAGCGAAGGAGGAACATTTGAAAGAAGGAAGAGAAAGAAAGGACAATAGAAATGAAGGGGGGAAAAGCGCAATAATAATAATGATAATAAAAAAAAACAAGTCACGGTATAACTTTAATAAATAATTGTATAGTGTTTGTAAAATATTTTTATTTAGGAAATTAATCTATTTAAAATCTATTTGTTTTTAAAACAAAAAGTACTTCAAAAATAGTAAGATTATTTTTAACTAAAGGATGCCAGCCACCAGAGCATACAGGAAGGTGTGTGCTTACAGAAACAGACTGCTCTGAGCACTCAAGCTTGACTGAATGTGAGGCAGGTCCAGTCTGGACACCATGTAAACAAATTTCATCTTGGGCTCATCTATTCAGTCACAGGTATGCAGTTTCCAGCCTACAGATGGCTTGTGTCCTACCAGTCTAGAACATGAATATAAAATAAGGGTACATATTCCTCCATTAACACAAACCTCTAGTATGCTGTCTCAGTTTTGCTTCAGTGTCTTCTTTGGACTGATTTTTTTTTTTTTTTGCTTTAATGGCAAAGATCGAAGCCAGAGTGTGTTATTTCATCATTCATTAATTCAGCCTATTTCTTTGATAATAACAGGAATCTGGACCCACTGTGAGGACTGATAAAACAAAGAAATCTTATTGGCAGTAAAAATTGATTGGGCTTTTAACAATTTCATTGATATTTTTTTAGGACATATTTGACAACTTCAAAGGAGAAGCAGATCTTTGAACACACATATCTCTGTTAGACCAAACCATTGCTTCAGGCATGGGAAAGAAAATACTACAAGCATGATAAAATTGCTGGAACACTCTGTAAATGTCTTCCTTCTTTCCTTTTGGTTTTTTTCCCCTGGTCTGTTTTACACGTAAGAAAATCTATGCAAGGCGTGCCCAACTTTTTCTGTGAGCAGGTGACACCAAAGACACAGAAAATGCTCAGAACTTCCTAAGAAAAGTCCCATTATTGGAGATCTCCTGCCATGCTGTCCATTCTTACTGATAAATACTTTCTGTTCATTTAAAAGACATGTAAGGTTCAAAGCCTAGAGAGGAGTCATAGCACAGCCTCATATATCCAGCAAGTAGAGCAGAGATGCCTACTGTCTTGGCAAGTGGAGAGGGAATGCCAGGAACAGAGCGAAGAGCCACATCCTGCATCTCTGTTAGACAGTGGGAGTGTGGGAAAAAGAAATGCTGTTAACCTCTGATGGTTCATTAGTCTATTCCCATGGCATGATTAGGTCATTTGGGTCATCTTTCTAAAGGCTCCAGATGATTGAATTAGTAAAGGATGGGTCAGATTTTTTCTGCCTTACTGCCATTATTATGGTGTCATAAACATATCAATTAAAAGAGCTTGCTCTGACAGAATTCCTGCTGTTTCTAATTGGATGGCTGCTATTGTAAAGAAAACCACCTTGGTGGTAGCCCTGAGGAGACTCTGGAGGCTGAGTGTGGTGGGATGCCACAGCTTGGGAGCCAAGGAATACCTCTCTTTGTCCTGGGCAGAGCACACATGGCTGGATATGATGTAAAGGAAGGGGTGCTATGTGTGGCAAATCTTTTATTTACCCAAGTAAGAAAATTCAGCTGAGCTTGCTCTTGGGACCCAGCAGACTCCTGAAAATTCTGGGGGAATTACCTAGCACCTTGGACTTGTCTCCCCCCTATTAGACCAATCCTGTACCAATCCTGCTGCCATGCCCCCCCCCCCCCCCCCCCCCCCCCCCCCCCAAGCTGGAATTTGCTGCTCAGCTTTTTTTCCTGGACACTCCAGGTATATGTTGTAAAGATGCAATCATACCATAACCATGGTGTGCACTGGGCTTTTGAGACTTAACCATGAAGACAATTTGGTCTCACACCTAATGCTTTGCAGAAAAAAAATATGTTGTTAGACTGAAAAAGTCTCACCTGTATTTCCTGGAATCAATAACAAGATCAGTGCTGTGGGAGAGCAATACTAGCAGAAAAATACGATATATCTAAATAACTCTGGTTGAGTTAACAGCTTGCTGACTGGGGAGTCACATAATTTTTAGGGTTTGAAAGACTTCTAAAATTATCAGTCCAACCATTAACCGAGCACTGCCAAGTCCACCACTAAACCATGCCCCTAAGCACCACATCTACACGTCTTTGAAATACCTCTAGGGATGATGACTCAACCACTTTCCTGGGCAGTCCTACCCATGCCTGACCACCCTTTCAGTGAAGAAATTTTTCCTAGTATCCATTCTAAACCTCCCCTGGCACAACTTGAGGTCATTTCTTCTCATCCTGTCACTTGTTACCAATTAAACTTTTCAAGAACTGGAGAGCAGTTCCAAATACTACTTTCCAAAGTTGTATAGTTAAACTGCAGATCTGTGCTCTGACCTTGGGATCATGAGATCCCAAGGAACTCTTGCATCTAATACATACCTCTTGTAAAAAGCATGCTAGGAGTTTTCACATGGAACCTGAAGAATGCACGGATCTTTTTTACTAATGCCTGAAAACCATGAAATTTACAAAACAATACTTTGGTGACAGAATTTTCAGCATTACATGGCTGATTCCTCAAACAAAAACTGTGGAAAGAACCATTTTACAAAAGGGTGTCTGCTACAGCCAGGGGAGGTCTGGGCTTGCTCTTGCAGGCTGACTCCAGCTGATGCCTTGCCAGTTCATTGATGTAGCACAAAAAGCACTGCTACACAGCTCTGTCCATCTGGGTTGAAATCATCACAGCTTGTACAGCTTGGCTACATGGGTGGTCACATTTATGACTCAAAGAGTACTCCTACCTATCAGATTGTCCTTCCCGTCAAAGCTTCCCTTGTATTTGCTTATTCTCACTGTGCTCAGAATCAGTCTGCTTTTATATTAGATATTTCTGCACCTTTTTTTCAGTGCACTATGCCAGTGCATTGCTGGAGCACGAACCCAAGGTTATGTTTCTCAGAACGGACATGTCTGGTTTAGTTATCCCCGTTCCTCTGCACACCACAGGTCTGGGGCTTTCAGCTGGGCTGCACAAGCCCCCTGTGGCCACTGCATCACCTCATCCTCCTGTACGGCACTTGGTGGCACAAGGGAAACCCTTGCTACAGCACTTGCTTTTTCACTAGCCATTTGCTTTTTCACTCACCTGTTTGGTGTGGAGGGGACCACCAGTGGCTGCCTGGCCCTTGCAGTACTATGAATGCTGCATAGTACAACCTTTGTTGCTCTTTAACAGCATAAGTGCCCAAGAGAGGAGGGCATGTACTGAGCATGAGTTTGGAGATCAGGCATGCTGAAGGCATGATACTCCACTGACAGTAGGAGTAGCAGGTAAGAAAGCACAGCTGCAACTAAGATAGAAAAAGTGTCTTCTTACCTATGGGACAAAGGTCACCACCATAGGTTAAATTCCAGATGTGAAAATAGGAGAATAATAAATACCCAACTGACAAATATAAAACACAAAAGGATATTGTGTAGAGCTCTATGGAATGATTTGCCTTCTATTCTCTTCTCCCCTGAGGAGGAGTGATCCTACTTAAAGAGAGTGCATGAAAGTCTTTTCTTTGCAAGCCTCAGGTTTCCAGGGCATATGGTTTAGGAAAGGGATCACACAAAAAAAGAAATCCCTAATTCATATACACGAAGATCTTCTATTCACCTTCAGAAGAAGGGCAGAAACATCTATAATCCGGCACCCTGAATGTCTCCAACTTTGTTAATTTTTTTCATTTCTACTGGAGTCTGAATCAGGATTGAAGTTTGTATTCACCAGATTGCTCTTGCCCTTATCATGGCCCAAAAGGAAAAAGATATGGCTCAGGCCAACCTGAAAATAAGATCCGAAAGCTGTTTTAAAACCTGTCATTTTAAATTGGAGTTATCAGTACAGAGAATTAACAATTGTCAAGTCACATCTGTGGCTTTCAGAGACCTTTTTGCTTGAGGATATCTTCTGCAGTCTTATATTTTCTCACATTTTCAGTATTTCTGCTCACCACCAAGGTGGTTGCAGACAGCTGTGAACAAGGAAGAGGAGGAGGGAGCGAGAGAGTGGGGCCTGGGGGAGCTGCTGTAGGTGGAAAGCTCCATCTCTTCGCCACGGACAAGGAACTCGTGTAAATTCTGACAAGAAGAAAGCCCTGTTCAGGCTCTGGAGACACAGCCTCTATGGTATGCCCTCTTCCTGAAGGGAAGGCATGGCTGCCACAACCCACGTGGTGAGAATGCAATGCACCCCAGAAGAGCAATCTCACACAGCACTTGGGGACCAGGCTGGTTGTGCAGCGTGCTACATTGCTAATTAGGGGCTCTTGAAGAATGAAAACCTACAGAGTCTAATTACTGCTAATCCATTGCATCAATCATTTAAAATCAAAGAGTGAAAGGGGGGAAAATGCAACCTTTTTTAAGCAAGTGGAAAGTATTAAATTAAGCAGATGAGACTCTTCATCGATACTCTCTAATCATGGTGTTGCTTCTGCCTCTGGTGAGTAGGGCTTATCTGGTAGCATTTCCTAGAGACAGGAAGACAATGAGACAAGTACCTGTGAAAAATGTTGGTTTATTTTTTTTTGGTTTTTTTTCTGGTTCTTGCCGAGAGTGCCCCATGTTACATCTGTTATTTTTGTTGTATTGAAAGGAGAACACAGCCAACATGCTATGAAAAGAAAATATGGAATTATAGAATTCTGTAGTTTGGAAAAGACCTTTAAGATTATGAACTCCAACCATCAACCCCAGCACTACTAAGTCCACCACTGAACCACGTCCTCAAGTGCCACAACTGCATGTCTTTTAAATACCTTCAAGGGATGGTGTTTCCACCACTTCCCTGGACAGCCTGTGCCAATGCTTGGTAGCTCTTTTAGTGAAGAAATTTTCCTAATACCCAATCCACACCTTCCCTCATCCTATTCCTTGTTTCATTTCCTCTCATCCTATTCCTTGTTACTTAGTAGAAGAGACCAATCCCCACCTGGCTACAGTCTCCTTTCAGGTAGTTGTAAAGAGCAATAACGTCCCCACTGAGCCTCTTTATCTCCAGATCAAACAACCCCAACTCCATTAGATGCTCCTCATTAGACTTGTGCTCCAGACCCTTCACCAGCTCTCTTGTCTTTCGCTGGACTCACTCCAGCATCTCAATGTCCTTCTTGTAGTGAAGGGTCCAAAACCAAACACAGGATTCAAGGTGCAGCCTCACCAGTGCTGAATACAGACTGAGACAATCACTGCCTCAGTCTTGCGGGCACACTGTTGCTGCTACAGGCCAGGACGCCCTTGGCCTTCTTGCCCACCTGGGCACACTGCTGGCTCATTCGTGTTCAGCTGGCTGTTGATGAGCGCGACCAGATCCAGCTTTCCAGTCCCTCTGCCCTAACTCTGGAGTGTTGTATGGGGTTGTTGTGACTCAAGTACAGGACCTGGTGCTGCAAATCCTAACCCTTCATGGCAGGAGTCAAATGATCGCACAAATGGATGTTCAAGGCAGAACTAAAAAGCTGTTTACTGCATTCAAAGACCATCTCAAAGTCAGACAATATGGAGTCCTTTCTGAAGCAGTGACTTTAGCTTAGGCTGGGTGAGCACTCTTCAGGGGTGAGTGGCTTTTCAAATACAATTCCTGCACTTCAGAAGACAGAGAGAACTTTGCTTTTTCCTTGTTGCTAACTGGGAGTGTGACATGCAGCAAAGTACTACTGGGCTTTCTCTTCTCTTCTTTCACATATGGCACTTTAGGTATTAAAGAACATCCACTTACTGCAGACATCTTTCACCGCTGAAGTGGGATAAGGCAGTGAAAACCATTGCTTTTTTTAATATCTTGCTTGCTCTCCTTTGGAAGCATAAAACTTCATCCTCTTTTGAAGATACGTACTGGTGCTTTCATCAGCGACACCAGCCCTTTCCTTCCCTCATACCATGTCACTGTAATTTCACAGCAAGCAACCAAGAAAAAAAGTACCTTGGTTCGTAGGCAGTCTCTGCTGGAGTGGCAGTGCTATAAAAGGGCTAATTGCAGATAGGAGGCCTGCTGAGTTACACATGCTGAACATGAGGCTAATTTCTTATGCCTTTCCCTCACAGTCCCTTGCTGCAGTGCCTGTCTAGTCCATTCCAGCAGTGCTAACATAGAGATTTTTGTGAAGGAACAGATGGGGTTGGGGCAAGGATCTTACTCTACCCAAACCCCGTAGTGAAGGTTTCCCTTCCCTTTACTGAAGTACTTTCACTTTGTTTGCTCAGGTCAGGCTGCTTGGCTTGACAACTTGCCTTTTGGCTAAATATCACATTTTAAATCCCAGATCCACAAATCTGCAGATGAAGGGTATCCTTAGTTCTCACTAGACCTTCCCACATAGAAAGTAATTTGAATTTCAATCAGGGTAGAAAATGCAGTGTATACTCAACAAAGCAACTGAAGGCAGGCTGCGAAAACGTACATGAGCTTCATTTCAGTTGCTTTTAAGTTCATTCTGTACAATCCTCTCAGTTCTTATTTACTGTAATCAACATCCATCTGATGGCAATTTGTTGGAAATTGTGCACCACGGTTTGTTCAACATTTGCAGAAAAATGACATGTTTCTGAAACCTGAGGTAAACTCCACAAATACTAGAACTCTGTATAGAAAATGAAAAGGCCTCAGAACAGGATGCATTGTTCTGCTCCAGAAAAAGGTATGGGGAAGAACAAATAGACAACAATGGCTCCAAGCATTTTTTTACATCAATATTGTTCCAAAGACAAAAAAATTCAAAGCAGTTTCAGTTCTTCAGCTACTGTGGAATGTGGCAGGCTAAGTCATCTCTATTCAGCATCTCCCAGTGGACAGTTTTTCTACTGAACTGCTTCCTCTTGCCCTTCTCTCAGCCTTTGGATGTGTGATGGAGAAACATATTCTTCTGTGAAAACAGATGTGGTGTAAGAAGAGCAGGTAGCACCAGTGGGTGGGTGTTCAGGTCTCCTGATGAACTGGAGCAATGAAAGAATTTTGACCAATTTGATCAGCTTCAAATACTGTGCAAAGCACCTTCCTTGGCATTGTTTCTGTCCACTTTGCTTTCACTTCTCATACATCCTCCTTCATGCAAAGCAAGGTTTTATTGCAGGAAGGGTAACAGAGGTGGAAAATGACTGGTGTTTCAACATCAATATTACTGTTTTAAGTGTTGAATAGGCTCTTACTAGCCGTAATATCAGGTGAGAGAGGCATTAGTTTGAGCTCTGCAAGGCTGAGATCAATAAGGTCACCTACATCCTTACATATGTGGCTTCTCTCTGACCACACTTGAATAGCACATAAACCTTGTTATACTAGCACAGCACTTTTTGAACTGATATGGTCTTTCCTTGGAACCATAATGATGTATTTATGTTTGTAAAGCATCATGTAAAATTATAGGTCTGCCTTAGTCATGAGCAATAATGATTGTACCAAAGGTCAGAGCAACCTCTCTGGCTCCATGTGGCTGTAAGTAGTAAGCTTAATATGAAAAAACTATTGCACTTATATACAGGTAACTTGGTCCTCTCAGGCAAATCCAGTGAGATGTTATCCTGTGGAGAAAATGGAGCAGCCAGTGTGAAAGAGCAATTTATAGGGCTTGAGCAGCATGTGCACATCTCAGGCAGTGGCTGCAATTCAAGAAAGGCATTCTCCCTGCAGCTCTTGATATTACTGAAAATTTTCAGGCACTGAACTGGTTTAATATCTTGGGACAGGCTGTGAACTAATTGTTCTCTGCCTCCATGTAAAAGGTACTTAATTTCTGTGCAGTCTTTATCCTGGAAGATAGGATAACTTTGGATTTATGATATGATCAGGGAAAGCACTTTTTGTGGTATGCCCGAAGCATGACCAATCTAATTTTGAATAAACCATTCTTATCTGAGGGATCAGCTATTGCCTCTGCCCTGGGCCGACACCCAGGTCCTTTTGCTTTGCAGGCAATAATGTTTTAAAGCTTCTTTAACACTCAAAATGCCTAGATCCTTGCATAAACAAACCAACAAAGCTAGTTTGTGAGAAGTCAAATTCTCCATGGAGGTCTAAACACTCTGCAGCTGAGAGACACATATGAAAGCTGCTTTGGAATAGCTAATCCCATTTAAATCCGTTAAAAAGCCTCACAATTAAATTTGCATGCAGCCAGTGACAGCTCTGTCTCTCCCGAGTAACAGTGGGCTTAGAAGGCTGGAGAAAATCAGGGCCACTTTTTCCCCACCACAGTCCCACTAGGTGTTCTTCCCTACTTTTTTCCCAATGGACTGTGAAAAAAAGGCACTGCTGCTGAAGGGCTTTGGTGGCAATTTAATGGAGGAAATTCAAAGCAAGCAAAGTAGAAACAGATACCCCTCCTCAAAAAAAAAAAAAAAAAAAAAAAAAGCTATGTGTGCTAAGTAACCTCTCCCTGAAGAGATAAATCACTGAGCAAGAGACACCAAGGGCCAGGCATAGACCCTCGTCTTGCTCCCAGTCCTGGGCACAAGGGTGGATGGACTGCAGAATACCCATGGGCTGATGAGTGCCTGGCACTTCAGGCAGCACAGTGCAGATGCAGTGAGAGTGTTTCTGGCGTGGGGTCAGCATAGACAAATGGAGAAGGCAGTAGGTAGTACAAAAGAGCAAAGCTTTGCCGGTGAGCAAAGCTGCTGGTTTGGGGACAGAGGAGAACAGACGTTACTTGGGCTCTCAAACACCTCTAGCAGTCACTGCTCCTCATTAGAAAGCTACTGATGGCAGAGGGGTCACTTGGCAGCTATCTGTCTTAAGAGAGGGAGGAAACACTAGCTTTGCCATGCAGATTTAGGGTCCCACCTGTCCTGTGGTACAAATGGTCCTTACTGAAACAGATGGCTGCCGTGGATTGATAACTTGCCAGGGGCTTGTCTGTCTGTGTCAGAAAAAGCACATCTTCCTGCAGCCACGCAGAAATCCTGGGGCTGGTTAAACAGGCATTTCTGTCTGCTTTCAAATATGGGCCAGCACCATGTGTAACAGCAGCTGTGTGTTCCCAAAACATTTCCATGCAATTAGGTTGCAAGGAGACAAAAGCAGCCAGCCAGACTTGCGTCTCCTTTACTCTGCTCCAGCCTCAGGGACTTGCTGTGTGCTGACACCAGTCTCAGAAGCGATGCTGCCTATGAGGCTTTCCACATTTTCTAACTGAACCTTGCTTCCTAACTCCTGGAGCAGGGAAGGCATTAACATCCCTGCATCCTGCATCTTTTTCCTGCTAGCTTCCACAGAAAGTGGATCAAGGGGTCACTGAGAATGTTTTTGTGATTTTTTTCCTAGTTATTATGAGCATACTAATACTAGATTGTTCTGGTTTTCATTCAGGGAGAGAAAGTAAAACAAGTAAGACACTCTTTCAGCATGAGAAGCACTAACAAGTCAGGAAAACTCAGTGATGATCTGCATTCAGAAAAATATGTGAATTTTAAAAGTTGTTTTCACAAGATCAGAATATAAAAAGTCATCTTTTTGAGAAACAAGACTAACCCCTATCCAGTATGTGTCAAAAAACATTTTATGCTTTTATCCAGGGACATCAAAGTGCTGCTGTGCTCCACATGGTACACTGTATTCCCTTCAGTCTCCTCAATGCCTGTTGTTCCCCCGCATTGCAAGTCCCGCTGTTCCAAGGAGATGCAAGCCGACATGCAGAATTGGCTACTGAATGTGTGCCCTGCTGGATGTATGCCTATCGTATTAGCATATTGAGAGATGTGTGCCTGTCTTTCAATGATCTTGAGTAATGATTAATAATCCTTTAGCTGTTCAGAAATACCGTCAGAACAAGCAGTTTTAGCAGAAGAGAGCAAGGAATGTGTGTGCTTGCAGGTGTATTTACTATGTTGTTCCTCCAAATTCTCTAGGCATGAAATCATTACATGTCTAATTAAGTGACAATTACGAAAGCAACACTCTGTATTAGTCCCCTTGGCACTAGGGATATTTCTACATGTTTTTGATCTCACCTTTCCACTGAAATTCAGGGTGAATTTCTGAGTTTTTTTCACTGACTTCAAAGGAACTGGAGTTATCTCCATGGAGCGATGGCCAGGATGGATTCTGCACACCAGTGCTGGCAGTGCTGAGTGTTTAACTGGCTCATGAGTGGTAGCAACGCTGCCACTGCGGATTCAATTTGTGGAATATGTTACAACAGTAGTGTGAAAAAATTACTCTTAGGTTTTGCAAATTGATACACCAGAGCTTTAAACTGGGATAGGGAGGGGCCAAATTTGCACTTCAAAAACCAAACTATGCCCTTGGATATATTTGCCAAGCTCTATCAGAAATTAAGAAGGACCATGAAATTAAAGAAGATACAATTTAGCTGAACTGTGTCTGTCTAACTACACTATTTAGATGGCTAATACTTTTGACTGTGCCTATTTTACTTACATCTCTCATAACCCAGGATTTCAAATGAGTTTCTGAATGTTCAAGCTGAGGCATCTTAAGGAGAGGAGGCAGTTTGAAGGCTTCTCCGACAAAAGTCTCTTAAAATGATAGATATCAACAAGTTAATCCCCAAATCTCCAGGTTTTCAGAGACTGGAAAGAGGGTCCAAACCCTTATTTTTTTCCCAGCTAAGCTACTTCATTCAGTAAAAATTCTACCTACAGACCTTGTCTTATCAACATGCCTAAGAGTAAACTACTTCTTTTTATGATATGACTCTTTAAAATGTTCCTGATTGAAAGTCACCACTTTTCTGTAGAGTGGAGTGTTCTCTCTGTGTCTTACTGCTTCTTCCTTTTTATATCAGTATTTTGACTGAAAACAACAAACTTTTCATTGTCAACAGACTGGCAAGATTTTTAACACAAACACAAATCTAAAATAAGGTTGGTATTTTAATTCATCTTCTCGTGTAAACAAAAAGAGCAGTGGGAAATGATGAGTGAAGTATTTCTTTTTCATTTCAATGCATTCCATACAATGAAGTAACTTAGAGCCAGTCTCAAGTATTTCTAAATTCCTGTGATTGTGTGGCAGGTTTTGCGCAGCTGTAAAACAGAGAGAATGGGTTTCTCTTCTGCAGAAAAATAATTCCAGTGAAGGATTTTCTAAAGCAGTGGCAGATCTAACCTTAGTAACAGCAATTATGGGTACTGAGGTCAGTTTAGCTTTGTCTACACTAACTAAATAGAAAAGTCTACATTAAAAGAAATCAGTTTGGTGATCTGGCATAAACTGAGAGTGCACGAAGATGCCAAAGCATAAACACAGTGCTGCCTTTCTTTGTCTTGCCTTCCTCTGGAAACAGGTATTTGCAACACTGGCACATAAACTATGGAGGTTTCTGTAATGCTTGGGCAGACTAGAGTGGGGCAGAAGCAAGAATAGGATCTTTTTTTTTTTTTTTTAATCTGATTGGATAAAATATTTTTTTTAAGCAACTTTTGCTTTTCTCGTTGTTTTCTTTTAGACATTTTTTATTGTGATGATAATGCACCACTTAATCCTCTCCTTCCCCTCTGCTTTTCTGGAGTTAGTGTTTCCATTAGAAACACTAGTTAGTGTTTCTGGAAGCAGAATTGCCATTGCTGCCTTTTGGCTTCTCTTTCCCCTTACATGAAAGGACCACCACTGTCCTTGTTTGCCTGTGTCCCCTCACAGTATAGCCATCTCTGATCAGAAACTGTGTGGTGCTGAGGATCAGAGTAAGATTTTGAATGCAGCTCTGACAGATTTTGCCTTGCACCATTTTAAAGCCTAAGACAGATGACTACAATAACAATGATGGTGTTAGAATTTTAAGGGGGCATTCTTGGTGCCAGAAGAGAGAAATAAAATAAACTATTTTCAGCTGCTGTACTTCTAAGCAAACTGCAATCATCTGATATGTTTCAAGGCAGCAAAAAAAAATTTCAATAAAGAAAGGACATTTCTCGATATTAAACTTGTTGAAAACTGAATATTTTAATATCAGGAAGTGAAGAGGAGATAAAATGTAGGGGGAGGTTTACTGTTTTAAGTCAAGTCAGACATTAATTTCTTTTGTTGACAGTAAGTGAGAAATGTCACCAAAGTGACTTACTGTACTAAAGTACTCTACAGTAGATCTGCAAATGTCTTGGGTGAAAAAATTACTTCTCATATATACAAAGATACTTGATAATCACTTATCTGAGTTTCAGAAGCAGCAATAGGACCCATACTAGGTCTTAGCCACAAAGGACTTTTTCCTACGTGTCTATCTGCAAAGGCATTGTGTCTAGCAGTGCAGCTTGCCAGCTTAGCCCATAAACATGCAATCAACTCACAGTGATTTTCTTCTGTGAAAAGCTAATAAAAATTTTTCAACTCTATAAAGACTCCAAGGTTAAAGGTAAATATATATTCTAAAAGAGGAGCAATAGGAGCAGATGGAATATTTAAGGTTTATAATACAACCTTTGACACATAACAATAAAACACTGTTGCTTTCCCCCAAGAAAAGAATTTTCCAGCAAATTCATATGTTGAGACCGCTGATTAGCTATTGTCTTGCTAAAATACTAATTTACATTTACTTAATCTAATGTTATAGTAGCCAGCACTACATCTCAGTAAAGAGACATAAAAGATACACAGGGAAAAATGTGAATGAAAGCTTACTCTCTTAAACAAAATACTGTATGGGATACATAATTTTAGAACAGTGTACTACAAATCTGTTATTTTCATGGTGTTGCAAATTGACATCCCCTTTCTGGAAGTAGGAACACTGTCACTTTTCAGGGTTCACAACAGTATTTAGTACTGCAGAGACCATAACAATGTCTCCTTACAAGTATTTTATCTAGTTTTACCTACTATCTACTTATTCTCCTGAACTATTGTGTTATAGAATAATTTAAGGTGGAAGGAGTTCCTGGGACAGTGTGACTTAGATCATGTTGTTCAGAGCCTTCTGTAGTCTAATTGTGAATATCTCGAAGATTGTGAAGTCCATAACCCTTCTCCTCAGAGGGTTAATTGATGATTTGCATCTAAAGAGGACTAGGTAAAATTTTGTGTTGTCAGTTATCATTTGACCACAGCTACACCCTGCCTGTTTGCATGGCTTTGTCCTTGTGATGTGCAGCATTACATTAATGTGTGTTACCTTTCCTCTGCAGGCCTGTAGCCCAGGGCTTGGATAAGCCACTGCATAATGTTGACACTCTGAAACACATTCAGTGTTCTCTGTCCTCCTCATCCTGATTGTACATATGTGCCATCGGATGCAGTGGTGCTGAGGCAGTGAGCAACAGCTGGGAGCAGCTGGGCACACAGACCTGTCCCTGTCCCTTTCCTTCTCATATTCCTGTGCTAACCTGAACCATTTCAGCAAGCAGATTCAGTGCAAAGGGAGGCTGAAACAGAACTATTGTGGTTTTCTCCAGGCTATTCAAAATATGACTTCGTTTTTAATTTCTTAGTGTCAGATTCTAATTCTTAGCCTTGCTGGACTGCAGACTGAGATCTGAGATGTCCATTGCAGTTATGACCCTGTGGTCTGGCACTCTCCAGCTAGGAGGAACAGCTCCTTCTCAGAAATATTAGTATGTATTGCTGTCAACGTTTGACAGCTCTAGGAAGTAAAACTATTGTTGCTTCAAAATATTTGCTCCCTGAATAAAGTGGCAAAATATATAAGAACTCCCACTGTGCTTTAATAATCCCATGGTTATGAAAAACCACCTGGATCTTGTGATTAAAATACTGATGAGCTTGGTGAATTAATGCAGCGATGGTTCAGCATCGCCTTTCAGCATTTAGCTTGACTGCTGTGTCTGGTGTATTTACAGTGGGCTAATCCTCAGACTTACAAATGAAACAGACTTCCCTGGGGCATTGTGTGTGATATTTTTCCTTTTCTTTTTTTTTTTTTTTTTTTTTTTTTAAACGGGAGATTCTGGATATGATGAAAACAACCAGCTGTACCTATAGGCTGGGGAGGCCACAATGCTTTTATTTACTCTCCAGGTGTGAGCAGCTTACAGCCAGCATGGCCAGCGGGGTCCTTTTCAACCAACATCCCTCACTATGTGTTATGAATGCAACAGTGAAAGAAGCTTCATTACATTCAAAACTTGAATCCACAACAATCTGAAGCCTGTGTTGGTGTATCTGGTACCATAAAGCTGACTTCCCGGGGGAGGGCTGGACCTCTTCCAAGAAAGGCTTCAATAACACAGGAAATGGAAGGAAGGATAAGAAATATAACAATGCTGAGAGCAGACTGTAGAAGATAGATCACCAGATAGTGTAAATTGTGCTGGCACCATGGATGTTAATGATGCATCAAGACCTTTTCTTCCTCCAGGCCCAGCTTGAGCAGAATATTGATTGCTTTAGAGTAAGTTCTTGTTTACTGCAGCCAGATTCAAACACAGAGCTGAATGATAATGTGGAAGTGAAATTAGAAGTTTTCTAGAAAAAAAACAACATTGTAGAAAAAAAACATAGGCTCCAGTTCCATACAGTTAGTCCTTAAACTATTCTATTTTTAAGCCACAGGCCAGAGCAAAAGAAGAGAAAAGAGGTACAAGATGTTCTTTTTTACCACCAACACAACCCTGGACACAGTGTTGAAAATTACCTCAGTTCTTACACTGGGTGCAAATAGTTCATGTAAAAGAATCTTCCAGATTATCACTACTTTGTTATCCCTTCTTCTTGTCTCCCACACCCAAAAGCGTTCAGAAAAATCACTGATGTTTCTGATGCTTCTGTCCCCATGTGTTGTCCCAAAAAACACAGCACTTTAAAAGCCCCAGACACTAGTGCTGTAAGTACAGGAACAGGAATGCAAAACAGACATTGTGTCACGCATGTCAGATAGTAGCAAATGCATCAGGCTGTGTGCCTGGCAGCATGTGGCAGTTGTCAAAGCCAGGATGCTGTTTGTGGGCCTACAAGCTGCATTCTTCATTTACCTTTTTGACAGTGAAGGAGTGAGCAGAAATTGGAATTCAGAGCAGGGGACTTGAGGCAATGGCTCTTTGATTCCTCCATTTATTTACCCAACTTTATGAGCAGCTCGGTACTACTGTGAGAATGGAAGCACGTAAAGTATTTGTGCATTTCTGGATGTAAAGTGCCATTGAGAACATATTTCTTGACAGTATTCACAGTCAGTGTTCATCTTTTTTTCTGATGACAGGCTTTTGCATAATGGAAGTAGTCCCAAAAAATCCTTGATAGCAGAACATACCCCACTGTGTGCTACCCAACTTGCTGGTCCCGGCATATTCTGTGCACCTGAGAAATGATATACCATTAATTTGTTATTTCTTTCTTCTTCTTCCTGAATTTTCAGTGGACTCAGGGCAATTCAAGGTTATCCAGTGTCATACAAACATACTTTGCATCAGGAATCTCTGAAGCTCAACTTTCAACAGAACATATGGATAAGCCAATAAAAAAATGGAAAGGAAAGCCTTTAGAAAGGTCAATAAACTGCTTTTAAGCAGGAAGTAGTAGAATTTTAACCATGTTTTTTTTCCTCCATGAATTATTAACATATGCCATAAAAGCGCTATAAACAGAGGACAAACAGGACATTCTGAGAGAATTTCAGAGTTTGATATTTTCTCCTGGAAACCAGAAAAAAAAAATCCTCTCCAATGATACAGCTATTAAAATAAGGCCAACCATAAAAGCTGATAAACATAAAGAATTTTACTCTCTTATGGCTGTCTCAAAAGCCAGAGAGCCTGCTCCTTGTGTAATAGAGACAAAGTTCATCATTCTACCTTTATGACCAAGAAATTAACATGAGTACTTAAGAAAGTAGTCAGACAAACTGGTTCATTATATAAATGTCTTCTCCTGAAACTACTTTTCTAAGATACTGAATTTATGCATCTCTACCAGAGATAAATATTTTTCTTTTTACAAATTTAAGTCCTGTCATAAATACCTCTCAAGAAGGAAAAATGAAGCCTTTCCTGGAAGATTGTTTCCCAGCCTGTTTTCCAAACCTCAAAATCAACAAGTCTTCCTTTGCCTTGCTGTTTTCTAATAAGCTGAGTGACAGCCATTAGTTTTGCCTTGGTACACAAGTTGTTTTAAAGAGGTCATACAGAGAGGACTCAGGTGTTCTGCAATGTTTCTAGGTTTGCCTGACTCCAGTACAAATCATAAATAACTCCAACACTAACTTGGAATAATTAATGAGAGAACTATCTCTTGCTCCAGCAGACAAAGGATTCTGATTCCCACAAGTAGCATGGGGAATATTCCCCTGCCAGCCCACACAGGAGCAGTCTGGCTTCCCAAGGTTCCAGGTTTCCAAACTCCCATTTAGAAGGAATCCTAACCTAGCCTGAGTAACACACTGAGGAAAAGCAAGAAACAAAAAGTACAAAAACCTTGACTAATATTTTCAGTTCCTTACCTTCTGTGAACTGCAGTTTATCTAAATGCTGACAATTACTTTTATTCCTGAGGCTATCAATTTTCCAGTACCAATCAGTACCCTGCCCTTAAACCTATCCAGGCAGAGAATTACACTTGAGAAAAGATGGGCTGCAATTGAAGGCAGCCACCTTCATAACCTCTCAGGTGCTACAAACTAGAAGAAACATCCTCGGTCAGTTATTGGATTTTAGAGGACATGAGCAGCTATGAAGATTGCAGGTGTGGGTATTTGGTGAGGCCATTAGTGCTCTTTCTCCATGGGGTTCAACTCTACATTTGTAATCAGCTTTCAGAACCATCCCTGATGTGCACTAAGGGACTCACAGAGCAAAAGGTGAGAAAAGCTTTCGACTCAAGTCATGCCAGCCTTTTTCCTAGCTCAGCCTCCTGCACAGTGAGGTTTCCAGAGGGCGGGTAGGAAGCTTTGGTTTACTTGATTCAAACAGATAAAACCCTCACCTGAACGACAGCCACAAACCCCTCAGTTGTCACCCTCAGCCACAGTCCTAGTGGTGGTCAAATCCTACTACAGCAATGAAAAAGTTGTGGGCTTTGCACCAATTCTTTATAACTCTCACAAAAACCATAACTTTGCACAATATCTACTGAGAAAGGAAATAAAAGCCCTTGCCCCCTAAGATAACTGTCTGCTTCCCACCAGTTGGATCCTCAAGCCATGGTGAGGTCTACCTCCTCCAGAGACAATTGAGTGAGGGACAGCCCTGGCACAGAGCAGAACCAAACACCGTTAGCATCTTGCAGAGGGAATAACCATGGTTTGGTTTCCCATGAAGTATACACGAAACAATACCCCACAAAGCAAAGAAAACAGTAGATGATGCTGCAAGCTGGGCCATGGCCAGGCATCTGACAGGCTGTCAGTGAAGTTCTGTTTGGTCTTAGGGTTAGGGTTAGGAGACGGAAGAATGGCAGAAGGCTGCAAAGTGATGTCAGAAGAAAGCTAGGGTTGATGAGAGCCAAGGGCTTTTTCTCTGTGAAGGACAGGACCTGCTTCCTGAACTTGTCAAGATGGTCAAACCAATTTCCTCTTAGGTCTGGAGAGGGTGTAGAAGGTACATGAATTAGCATAGGCCTTCTGTTGCTTGGGTTTGTGGGAATTCTCTGCAGTTTGTTGAGCTGTGACTAGTGGTGGCATTAGGCTTAGAGTAGGAAAGTATTTCCAGAAGACAGGTGGGGTCATCTTCTTCTATAGGATAAAGTGAATGATGAAGAGGTCTGGTAATTTTGTAATCAAAGTTTATTGCCTGAATGCTAGTTGTACAAAAAGTCAAAAAAGTATACTTTGATATTCTTACACTGTTCTGACTCCAATGCTTTAGAATAATTTGAACAGATATGCATATCAAGCAGAAAAATGACACATCTATGTGCTGTGCAGGCTGAACATGCCAGGTATGTAATTAAAAGCTCAGCACTTGCTCTTAAGTGATTGTATTAATCTGATACAAGCAACATTAGAGGGGTTAACAGAGGTGATCAGGACAAGTGATGGTTTTCCAGCGGTAAGTGAAAAATTGGAGACAGCTCTGCTCTGAGACAAGCGGATGGGGAGGAGAAGGTGGCCAAATGCAAGCAAAGCACCCATGGCCTCATGTGAAGAAGGGGGAGATATTTCTTTTCAGAGAGGGTTTCAGGACACCTGTAGTATGGGGGCTGTCTAAACTGATGATCTCCAAAGCAGGGTGTGCACACATCAAGGCTGTGCAATACAAGCCACTGGGGATCCAGAAGGAAATATTTTTTGTGTCATTAACTAATTAAATTTAAAAATAAAATAAGCATTTTTTCACCTTTATATCACCTTAATTTCTGTTTTTGCGATACTAGTACAGTCCTATATATATGTAATTTATACATAAAGAAATAAATAAACATATCTTTGGGGGGGTTGTGCTCAAAACATTTTTACTACCCAAGCAAGAAAGTTTTGACATCACTGATCTAATTTCCCACCAACAAATGCTAGGGGTGGGAGGACCTAAAATCCTGCTTCTGACTTAACTTCAGCCATGCACTAGCAACTTACTTGAGACACAAACCTATCTCTTTGTCTGGGTCCTAGCTTGTGGCTCTGGCTACAGTGACCACTCTGCTTCTTGTCAAATGGCCTCTGTTTCATTGCATGTGGAACTTTACATAAGACCTAAAGAGCAAACATGATTTTCTGCTCACTTTAGTTTCCCCGTGAGACTTTCCCGCTTTGTAGTGCAGCCACAGGTAGGAACTCCAGGCTGCCTGCTCTGTCTTCTCACTCCTGTAAACAACTCTGACACCAAACATAAAATGTGATGGCACAACCAGAATCCATTATGTTATAACAAACATTATAGAAATAGGCATCTGACCTGCTGCTGATAAATCCCTGATACTCACTGGGCCATTATTTCCTGATTTACACCATCAGAAAGCTCTGTACCCAGTGCTGCAGATAGCACAGGGACTTTCTGCCTGTATGTGGGCAACACAGGAAAGACAATGAGAAAAAACACATGTGGAAACTTAAAAGGCATTTGAGAAAAATTATATCTAACACTGGAGATTAAAAGTTGATAAACGTATCATTGGAGGAGCAGGGCTGTTTTCTGTGGCAGAGGGATGCACACTGAGTGCAGTCCCAGGAGCTGCAGCTGGGAAAGCCCAGCTGCTGGGACCCACTCCGGGACTGGTGAGCCATGATCAGAGCCTTTGCAAATCCACAGTGGCAGTGGAAATACCACCAATTTGTTTTTTTGTTATACATATGACCATGGCCATAGGGCTGCCTAAGGAAGTGCTTCTTGAAGCGTTGCAGCATTTTGTCTTTCCAACCCTTTCACCATTGTTAGCAATTTCTCCATCTTTTCCTACAGAGATATTGAGGGGATTAAATCAGTTGTCCGTTGTGTCAGTCTGTGTCAGTAATTCCCCACAAATGAGAAAAAACATCTACAGACTTCTTTTGCCTCTTTTATGCCCATCAGCCCAATATTTAAGTCTCTGTGAAATACATCTTACACTGTTTTTGCTGAATTTTTTTTACTTTTCTGCTCTTCATTTGGAAAAAAAACACAAGCACAATTCCAGCAACTTCAGTGAAATTAAGCCAGCTATGACTAGTTCATAAGCTAACTACGCATTTTTGAGTAGTTAATTGCACTCCACATCTCACAACTGCTGCTGCCATGAAAGCATCTTGTTTATAATTTTGTTATCAGATGAATCTCCACAAGGAATCCCTCTCATTCCTGCTTTCCCAGCAGATGAAATGCAGACAAACTGCAGTACCTGATTTATACATTTTATTCTCTCTATGGAGCCAGAAAACAGTAGTCACATATATGAATCTCAAGATGATTCCTGTCTAGAAAAATTAAATTAAGGCTTTTCAGTTGAAGTACAGGATGCTTACAGTACAGAAATAGACTGCTTCTAGTCAGCGGGATTAAAGGAAAGAAAAGCTCAGCAATAATGAAGTTTCGTTGCAGAGTTATCTCTCTCTAGGCAGCAGAGTGTAATTTCCATAAACTAAATAGAAAATTTTCTTCTCATCATTGCTGTTCAGGTCAAAGAACCATTTTGGAATTCCTTTATCTTCTCTTTCTTTTCCTTAATTCCCTCACTGTCTTCTCTTCTGTGTTTTATTTGAGAATCAAAGAAGAGTAAAGTGTAGGAAAACAGAGTCAGTGATTTTGTAGTATACTTAGTTGCTTATATAATAGCATTATTTTTCAAGTACAAATTTAACAGAGGGGAGGAAATGCCCTTTAATAGTATTACCTATTGCAAGCCATTCCCTGAAAAGGTGTTATTGTCTCTTGGACACTTAAAATCAATGTGAGTTGTTTTTTACTAAAATGGTTGTCCTAGAGACCTCATTGCCTTCTCCTTATTCTCTTTAATACTTTCCTTAATCTAGCCCTACCCTTGCCCAGTCAGCTCCTGAAAATTAACCTGTCAATAGCAGTTACAAAGGTAAAGATTATCTTTGAGCCAAATAAACTGTGGGATCCAGCTCATTGCACGGCCATCCAAACACTGGCGCCAGTTTGAGGGACACCAGAACAACATGTGGCCAGTGGTAGGATGAAAGGTGACTGAGGGAAGATAAAATCCCCTCTTTTGACACTAGTCCACCCTTAAATCAGCTTTTAGGGATGGCAGAGCAGAACTCCGAGCCAAGCAGCAGGAGTGCAGTCATGGAGCTTCCCTGTCAAAGCCATAGTTTGTACTGCGCTGTTTCCTGTACAGCACGGTGTAACAGGTGTCTGAGCTGTCACAGGCAGTCAATAGTCCTGAACACAGTACGAGAAGAAAGCGTCATCAATGAAATACTGAAACTGCAAAAAAGTGCTACTGCTTTCTCTAGTCTCTGATTCAAAGTCTCAACATGAGGAAAACTGAAAATAAGGAGTAAAATCCTGAATTTCTTACAGTCCGTGGAAGTACCAAGGCAGAGTCAGGTTTACACTCCTGAAGCAGTGGTATGAACATGGACAATGTGAAGTATGAATCTCCTGGCTTGTCCAAAATCTACTGAAATTAAACAGAGATTGTAGAAGATGAAAACTTTTCCCTTGAAGTAAAGTCACAGGAGGATGTCTTGGCAAACCAGACTCATTGTCTCCCTCCTCCTTGCAAAGCAGCCATATGACAGGGTATGTTGTCCCCTGACTGTGAGATACAACACCTTTCATCACACTGCAGGGCATCCCCAGGGGGATGTCCAGGTCTTTCTACATTATTTATTAAAATTCTTATTTTTTCTGTTGTAATTATTATTTTATATTACTATTACTGCTGTTATTGTGATGATGCTGTATTTTTAACATCTCAGTCCTCAGTAAGTAATTGAATAGTATCTTTGCCATCTTTTGAATTTCACTATCCCGGATCAAAAGAATAAATACAGAAGATGATCAGTTTTTATTTTTCCATGATAAAATAAATCTCAAGACATTTTATATGTCCCTTCAAGAACAACATTCTTGATTAGGTTATCCAAATACAGAAAAAGGTAGGCCAAATGCTTATGTCTTTGTGAGCATGTAAAATAGCAATATTTTTGATGGCAAAAGTGTTGCAGAATACCTACAGTGAATGCATGCGTAAAAACTAATTGCACACCTTTTTTTCCCCCCAAAGTAGGTGAATGTGGACAACTATCAAAATATATGAGATGCCATATATAAACCTCTGTGCAGATAGAAAGCTAGGAGAAATATCTATGAACACAGAACAGTAAAGAGCATATTTTCTAAATTCTTGCTCAGTAATAAATCTATTTATCCACATGCCTTGATATCCAAATAATTCATTCAATTAGTATACCATTGGTTTGTCAAGCTGGCATGGTTTTCAACTAAATGAACGGCATAGTTATTGAACTCTGCCTCATTAAGCTATTTAGGGATGGTATTTAGCACCAAGGAAAAGTAAAAATAGAGAAAATTATCCAAGCAGCCTGCAAGGATGCCTATTTCTGAGTGCCTTTGGCTACATCCCAGGGTAACCACCACACAGCCTCCTAATCCCACTCCAGACCAGCCAAGGGGCTGACTCTGCTTGCCCCTGGGAAGCTGCTGGAGCAGGCCTCTTTTCTTGCACAGCTTTCCACCCTGTGGATGAAGACATGACCTGAGTTAATGCCATCCCATTTTTGCCATGACAGGTTTTTGTACATCTCTCTTCATTATGGGAGGAGTCAGAGATGCCTGGGAGCTGCTGTGGCACCACAGCTCAACAAGAGTGGGTGAGCAGCACCCACAGGGACAGGGGAGCTCACGAGGACCATCACTCTCTTGAACTCACGTGCCAGGTCTCTCCACATCACTGCAAGCCCTTAAGATGGCAAGGGAAGACTAGTTTTGCTGACACTGGTGTTATGTTCAGCTAGAGGAATTGAAGATGGAAAAGCAAAATATTATAGTAATCACATGAGAAAACTTATCCATATTTTATACTGATGAGTGCTGGCTGGGGAAAGAATTCCTTTGCATTTACCAGCAGTTTTTAAACATTTAAAATATTGTATTTCTATACATTACCTGAACTTCTGCAAAATTTTTACACAGTGTCTGTAATGAAATTCCAACAAGGTTATCTGGGACTTTCTATGTATAAACAGCTGTGATTGACTCACTGCTTCTGGGAGTCTAGAAAAAAATATATGCATGGCAGTTTTTGCAGCTCTTCACGAAAAACGCAGTTACAGACATCTCTGTATGTTTGCATCAGTGTGACTGAAAATGAATGCAAAAAACACTTTATTCTTATGCTAGATCTTGCCACTATAAAGACACCACACACTTGTTCTGCAATGAAAAGCAGGACTACGTGGCATATTGGTAAGTTAAGTTCTGAGCAGAAAGAGTGTTTGATAGAGGTTTACACATCGCTGTTGTAAATTCTGTTTTATCCTTGCTAATTTCGTCTCTGCTTTTGACTAAATAATAAATCCCCATTGAGTATCCGAACGTATAAATGCTGGCAGGACTTGCTGAGTGGAATACCCACCAGTGTTATTCATGCTGCCACAGGGAAAAGCCATTCCTTTATGCTGTACAGTTTAATTCCAATCAAAGCCTCTTCTCCAAAGCCTTTCTGAGGTCCATTACAGGCATTGTCTTGCTCGAGCTAAGGAAATTACTCAAGGCCACATCATTAATAAGATGCAAACTTGGGCAAAGAGCTGAGAGCTTTGGCCCTATCCCTCACTAACACACCTCTCAGGGCAGAAACAGATGTGTCCTTCAGACTGTCTGTGGGAAAGGGTGTCTTTTTTCAGAGCAAGTCTTCACTTCTTTCTGGATCCCAGAGAAAAGTGGAGCAAAACTTGCAGTGCTGCCTCCTGCTCTGTGCAGGTCACAAAGAACCTGATGCCAGCCCAGCTGTGAGTGATGCAGAATCACAGCCTTTCCCCCTCTACACACAAGTTTTCCTTGGCCAACAGCCTTGACCAAAGAGCCCTGGGTTTTCAAACTGATGAGTCTCCAAGGGTCAGATTTAGTGGCTTTTAACAGCCACAGAAATTTGGCTTCAGCTTCCCCCCTCTACCCACCACACCCCCAATCCATCACTGACTTCTAAAGAGCATCTGGTATTTACTGCTGGAGAACGTGTGGGCATAGGGCAGGGAAGGCAGAACAGGCTCAGAAAGAGAAAAAAGAGAGGAAACACATGAGGCACGTAGCATAGATAGAAGAGTAAAAGTTAGGACTGCAGGGAGGAAGACATGAAGGAAGTTAGTGTGATATTTAACTCTGTAACACTATTGGTTCACTGTGTTGATTCAGGAAGATATAGTGCTTTTAAAAGCTTTTCCAGTGTTAAGAAATCTTTCCTGCACCATTCCCCAGAGCATTTTCTTCATGGAGCCCTGTAAGATTGGGTTACAAAGTGAAGGAGTGTAAGTACCACCTTGAATTCAGAAGCAGCAACACCAACATTGTTCAGGTTTTTTCCATTGTTGTCTAGGGCCCAACGGCATCAGATGATACCTTCAAATTCCCATGTATGGCTTAAGCAGGGAGATCAAATTTCTAATACAGAAAATATGTGAGGTAACATACTGCTTCAAAGCCAGGTTTTTGGGTGGCTGTAATCAGCCTGAACACCAAAGTCACGCGTGTAGTCAAGTAAAGCCAGTCTGTCACTGCACGTACAACAGTCCCAACACAGCTCTGTTTACCAAGTGCTTATCTGAAAAGAAAATAGGAATAAATCTGTCAGAGAAAGCCTTGAATTACATCTCAGCATATTCTGAGCAAGTGCTGGATGCTCTTTTCTGGTGAAGGAGGTTGTGCAAACTGACACTTTGCCCCTCTCACAGGCTGTATGGGCACAGCTGAGGAGCACCCAGGGGGCCAGTTCCTTGCTAGCTCACTCCACAGCCCCAGCACCCAGCGTGCTTCCTTCCTCCTGTGGAGGCTGTTTTGCAGGTGAAATATTCAGGATAAATGAAATTCACTAGGGAGAATAGCTTACTTAATAATAATGGCCAGTCTTCGCAAACAAAGAATCGGGGGAAGGTCTTTACACCTTCCAGCCTGCGCATTGGATTTTTTAGGTGAGACACAGTGTGTGCGGAACTGAGCCCACCCTTTAATCCTGAGGTTCATCTGCCGGGGCCAAGCACGCTTGGACGGTGGCAGCGAGGTCCTCAGGACGTAGATGGATTGCCTTACAGGGCTAACGAGCTCCATCTGCCTGGGTTTGATTCCTGGTTAGGACGCTCCCCGGGCAGATGGAGCTCATAGCTTACTTACAGTATGAGACTCTGACAGGACACGCCCCTTCAACACTGAAAGGTGTGATTGCGGTTTCTGTTGTTACACTTGAGTTAGTGTTAAACTCTAAAACTCAGGGGCAGCTCAAAGACTGGTGCCATTGGAGCCCTGGGTTCATCTGGGCTCACTGCCTGGGCACTGTGAATTACATTTCTTGTGGATTTGGCTGACAGTTTTGCAGCTCAGGTGTTTCATGCCTGGCTCAAGGCTCCTTTACATCCTGTGTTCCTCAGTATCTTACTCCTGCCCTCTCATCACCTATTATACATTTTATACATAATATAAATATATAAATTTTAATATAATATATTAATGTAAATATAACTGTAATAGCATATATATTATATTAGTGCTGGCACTGTCACTTCTGCAGTTGCATGGTGACCCAGGTCCAGTGGAAGAATAAGCAAGCTGCAAGTGACCCCTGAGGTTCCTCACTGTGCTATGCCCCAGCTGGAGCAGCAGGCAGCCGTGCTGGGGTGAGTGCAGCCCTGGCATAGGGGTAAGGGGATCAGGGAAAGGGCTGCATGGGCTGGAGCAAGCCACTTTTGTGCTAACTTTATTGTCACAGAGGTGCCAAAGGTGCAATGGCTAATGCTCCAGCCACCCACCCACAAGCCATTGCCCAAACAACAGGCAATGGGGCAGTTTCCAGTGCAGGTTTACATTTAATACATTTAAATTTGAACAACTGGCAGAGCCCATGACTGCACTGCCACTGAGGTGAGGATATTCTGTTGAGCTTCATGTGCTCTCTGTGCTGCCTGTGCAGCAGAGGGCCATGACAGCAACTAGAACAGCACCCATTTCTACCTTGGACAGATAAAGTCTACCAAGGCCACCTCTTTTACTTCCCTGGTAGCATTCTCACACAGCTCTGAGACATGCCTGTGGAGAGCAAGTCAGACCCAGTGGCATTTGTTAAAGTGGAGTGGAACCTTTAAACTCCTCTTTTTCCTCTGACATGGCTGTTTTCCTTGGACAAACTGACTGGTTAACACTTTTTTTCATTTTGTTTTTTTCACTGCCTTAGTTTTTATGAGTCAAACAGCCAGGATTCAAAGACAGTGAGACAAGGAAGGTTACCACATATATCTACCTTTATCTTCTATAATATACGAACCACAGGACTGCTCTGATTCAGTCTTTGTTACTTTCAGACTTTTAGAAAAATCCAGAATATGCTAAATGGGGCATGAACTGACTAACTATGCAGTGTGTGTGTGTGTGTGTGTGTGTGAGCACTGACTGGCTAGCTGGCATCTGTGCTAGACACCATGACACATAATCACATCTGCCTTCCTCTGTGCAAGGGAATGACTGATTCCACATAGTGCTCTGCCCATGTATCCCTTGTTTTCTTTCCCAACAAACGTGTTTTTCAGTCCCTCAGTAATTTCTGTGGCCCATTCTTGAGTCTTCTCCAGTTTCATCAGTATCTTCTCTGAATTTGTAGGCATCAGATGAGACAAACATTTCAGCAGAAGCCTCTCTGTGGGCATGACACAAACCTCTCTCTTCCTTTTGCTTCGTGTTGCTATAATCAGGATACAACAAAGATGACAGCAGGTGGTTTTGCTATCACCACTCTGAAGCTCATGTTCAGCAGGTGATGTGCCAGGACCTCCAGCCTCCACTACAATCCTCCCCAGGACTTAACTTGCAGTCTTCGTAGAGACAAATTTTCATTATAGGCCACACTAAAATACATATTGTTTACTTGCATCTTATTTACTGACAGGCTTATATTGCTCTGCATCAGAGACCTCTTTTCTTCATAATTGTTTAGTGCCTCTTTTATTTCTTTTAACATTTGCAAATGACTGCATTTCTCCAGGCTGTTACTGAAGAGTTTTAAATGGCATAATAATAAAAATTGATCTCTGTGGGAGCCACTAGAAATGTAACCCTTAAAACAAAAATCTCCATTACATTTTGAAACCTGCCAGCAAGTTTTTAATCCACCCTGCCTCTTAATCAAAATGCCATGCCATACCGCATCGCACACACTGCAGAGTCTATTACAACAGCCACAGCTAGCTTTTACAATCAATCTCATAATATTATCAACAGATAAAAAGCTACTTTTTCATAATTGCACTTTGTTCAGCATTAAATACACCTTTTAATTTTGTATTAGTTGACTCTCAGATCAGTTACAGAGTATTATACCTGATATTAGTTTCAGGCTGTTGAACTTATAATTACACCGACTCCTTTCACTTGTCTTACTTGAGAAAATTGTCAAGATACAGCTGATTACTTGGGGTTTTTTCCATGAGTGTAGCAGTAGATATTTATTCAAGGTACAATGTGACCTCAGCTGGACTGTTTTGGGAATTTTTGAACTAGAAGATGAGTGTGTGAGACATCAGCTTTTTTTGTTGGCTGGGAAGTTGCTGGGCTCTGGTCCACTGCACAGCTTCTTTGCTTTTCCCGGGCTGAAAATTTTGGAAACGGAATGTTTCATTCTCCAAGGTCAGATGTGACTTATCCAGAGGGAAAGAGAATGGAGAAAACCTCAGGACTGTTATCAGGAAAGAAGGGGGAGAGTATGCAGGGAGGTTAAGGTGGTGGGGGGAGTGTGGCTGGGGGCCCTGCAGTGGCAGCATCGCTTTTAGAGTCAGTGTGCAGGACCCAAATTCCCTCTGTTGTGCTCATCACTGCTGCATCCCTGAGCCCCTGTCCTTTGTGCTTATGACCTTTTTGTGGGGGTGTAAAAGTCCTGTGTGTATCTCTGTACTCTGTTCCTTTGTGTCCCACTTAGTTCTTCATTAACCAGTACTGGAAGGAATAGAAACTACGGCTTGTTGTACTTCTGTTTCTTACTCTGGGTCTACAAAAGAGACCTTACATCTACTGAAAAGTTCAAGTGCTACTCAGATTTCCTGACAAAAACAAACTTTCTCTACCTGAAGGTCATGGAGAGAGGCTGTTGCCTGCTTGAGATTTTTCTGCAACGACAGCATTGCTTTTCTAATTTTTACCTTTGGTTTCCTCCAAAGGGATTTGATGTACATCACAAGTGCAATAGGAGGGGGCTCCTAACTAGAGCCTGAAGCCAAGAAGAGGAGTTTCAGTGAAGCTGCAAGCCTGTATTCATTTTCACTAGTAGAGTGTGGAGGAAAGCTGACGCTGGTATGAATCAGGACAGCTGGTGTGTCTTCTATAGACTTGTCCCTGGTGACATCTATTGTGGGTCAGACTCTGAAATGCAGGACATGCTGAACAAGGAAATACGGAAGAAATTATTTTTTCTGATTAATCCAAAATACGTGGAAGAATGGGGTGGGTCCTTTATATAGAAAAAAAACCCAAATGAAATAGCTGAGATAATAACTGTGCCCTTTTACCCTTCACAGGCAAGTAAAAAGTAAAATCAGCTCTTTCATTAAAACAATTTGGCAGTAGAACTAGATTTGTTGGGTCCCTGTAGTCATGCCTAAAACCTTGTCCCAGTTTCCTCCTTTCCCCTTCTACCCACTCCTTTAGTAGCTGCCTGAATAGTTGTAAAACAAAGACAGTGCTGAAAACCAGATGCATTTTTCCTAAATAAAGCAGCAATTTTAAATCCCCTACGTGAATAAATAATCCATATGCCGCCTGAATCTTTTATGACATGAATTCCAAAAAACAACTTAAAAAGCTTTCTCTGTTGTTTTGTAACTGGGTCAGAAAACTCACTCAGGGAATTTTTAATGAGCTAGGCGGCCTCTCAGCTCTGGGTTACTGGTTCAAACATGAATCAGGTTAGTAGGGAGCAGAATTTGTCGCTGCAGCTGAAGAAGTTAGACACACTCCCTAACCCAGACACCCACATCTCCATGGGCAATAGTGGCATGATGAGGAACAAAAGCCCAGGGAAAAATGGAGAAAGGGTCTAGAATATGAGAACTGCTGAATCACCTTTCACTCAACACCTGCCGTTTAACCCATGCCTCAGCTTGGACATTGTCCTCCCGTGCCCTTAGTTTCTTTTAACGCCTTCTCCACCACCTCCAGCTGTAAAGGGACCATTAACCTCAGCTGGCTCACAGATAATGAAATAACTGCTTTTGTCAAGGGAGACCTTAATACACATAAATGAATATTGGTCAGCAGAACCTGAAAATATAATTTTTCCTGGAGTTATGAGTCTTCACTCTTGACAAAATTACCAGGGTTGATGTTGTCTTTATCAGCACAGAAAGCCTGGGTTTGACCCTTTATCATTGCTTTGTTAGATCTTATACAGACTAACTCTGACAAAATTGTTCAGTGTTTTTCTCAGTAATTTTACTAAGATTCACCCTTCCATGCTTTTTTCTTCCTTTCTTCCCCATGCTTACTCATTCCTTTTCATTTCTCAGCTTTTCCATCCTAATTTTCCTGATCCCTTCAATTCTCAAAGGAAAACACCGCAACTAAGATCATATTTCTTTCACCAATTCGCTGACTACTGCATACTACTCTTACTGTCATTCCTGGCTCTTCCATCAAATTGCTCAAACACTTCTGTTTTCTTTCTAGCTTTCAGACATCGATCATAACCAGTCTCACCACCTCTATCATTCACCCCCAACATTTTGATTGATCAATATACCAGATACGCCATCTTAATGTTCCCAGATTGGGTCCCACAGCCCTTATGTCTCACATGGGTACAGTAAAGGGACAGTGGAAAGGATATGGAGATTAGAGGAGCTACTCAAGCTCTGCAGCAGCATCCCAGCACCCTGGCATCCCCAGCTGGCTTCCTATCTCAATTTCTTCCTCCTTTTCCCAGGAAACTGGGGTGCTGGCAAGGGCTGCAGCGTGCTAGGATCTGTTGAAACAGAGAACCTGTGGGCTGGACAGTGTGTCTGGGTGACACCACTGCAATATGTTTTTTCCTCTTTCTCCTATATTCCAGGCACGTCAGTGTACAGTTAAAATCAGAGGGAGCGCTCACCTACTGTAGGGTCTCCTTCATCAAACTGAATGGCTGACACAGTCTGTGAATCCTCCTTAAATGCCTCATCCAGCCCTGGCATTTTTCTGCCAATGAGGAAAGCATTGCCAAAGGATCAGGATGGGAACACTTATTTTGTTCAGTTACCCCTTTTTTATTATGAAGGATTGATAAATATGTAAAATGTATCTTTCACACATCAGAGGAAAACAACTAAGAACTAAGCTGAAGATACAAAATGACACTTCCTCTGTGTCTTTCACAAATTGATAACAACTATTTTGTGTCACTGATGCTACTTCACCAGTGTGACTCACGGTAGAAGAGCCTTAGGGAAAAAGATGGAGGAGAAAGAAGAGAATCACGGAAATGCCTTTGATCAGATTTGTACTTTTTGGTATTTTTAAACACATATGCAAACTTGTACAAAGAACCTTTTAATGTACAAAGAACCTCATTCTGTCTGACCAAGACATACATGTTACAAAATCCTATAAAAATCAATAGTAAAACTTTCAGACTGTACTAGACATGATGGCTATCTTCTCACAAATCTCATTTTCCAGTTGTCCAGCTGCTGGGAATGAGAGGATCTCCAAACAAAACAGTGTCTGTCAAGTTTAATCACTCCCCTTAGCTGTATTTCTGGAACTAACAGAAGGGAACCAGTTAGTATAGTGGGACAATCAGTAAAAAACATTTTTTGAGGGAAGGGTAAAAAAGGTAAGATGTGTTTCAGACTTCACAGACAGAGATGCTGCCTCTAGGACCTAGCCCAGTCATTATAAAACCAGGGGAATGACACTCGTCATGCGTATTTCAGTAGAAATTGCGATCATGTCCTAGATAGCCAAACACAGCATTTTTTGGATGCTTGAAGGGAGGTTGTGAATTGCACCAGAAAAAATTTTACTGAATTATTGCAAAAGAGAATTAGCAATAAGAAAAAAATACAAAATAGAAACAATAACAGATAATAATTTCTACATTATTTTACTTATTTCTTCTATCAGATTGAGAGCAAAAATAGAGGTGTTTACTGAAAAGCTTTTTTGTGAACACTACAGATAATAGCAAAGTATGCAATCAAAATGCAGTGACCTGTTTGCATTAAGAAATCTGTGTGTTATTTAGGGTGGGGTAGGAAAAGTAAATCTCCTGTCACTCCCAGCTAAACCAGAATCAGACATTTAGGATCTTTTGGTTTACCTGAAAAGAGAAAAGCCAAGGTTATGGCTGGGTGAATGACCTAGAAAAAGCCATTTCTGGAGAGAGGAAGGAAGGAAGGAAGGGAGGGAGGGGGGAAACCCTAAGGAGTCAAGCCCTAAGAACACTAAACATAAATGTGGAGGAAGGCTGTGAAATCTTGACTCCGCTCACTTTGGGACCTTGTTACGCTAAATAAACTATACTCCCAGAAGAACAAAATGTTGTTTGGACAGGCACTGGGTATAAACAGATTATTTCTGAAGCTCAGCAAGGAACATATTTGACTCATCTCTGTCAGTCAGGGCTCTTTGGCACCAAACTCAGTATTATTAAAACTTAGGGGGAAAAAGCATTTAGTAGCTTACTTAGAGATGCAGAAGATGGTTAGTAAAAATCAAATGGTTGTTTGAAGAGACCTGGAAATAATACAAGACTGAAGGAGACTGCCAAGGTCACTGAACCACAGATCCCAGCAACTGCATCAGGTGATCCTTTTGTTTCAAGCCCGTTTAAATTTGAGACTAATACATGTGCTAGTCATTCCCAGGTGAAATCTAAATAAGGGGCAAACATTTACACAGATGACATATATTTGATACATATTTGATTTTTGTCTGTGTCGCAGTTTGACATGTTGGGGTATTTTGCCTTGAAGCATGTGTCGTCAGCATTATGATGTGCTGATGACACATGTCAAAGTGCTCTGAGGGAAAGAAATTTCCTAGGGAAAATTACCCACAAATGGCTTTTTGGCAACTTCTCAGGGATGAAATGATGCAAGACAGGACTCTGGACTCCTCTTGTACCAGGTTGTAATCCTTGATTTCTTTAGTTCATATCTATCTTCCTCACAGGAATATGTTTTTAGGTGGTAAAGATTAGTATTTCAGGTAAGTGTTTAATGCTAGGAAAGTTACTTTCCTCTGGTCCAGATGTCTGGATGTGTGTCACAACAGCTCTGTAATACTTTGTTACAGTAATGAGCAATTAATTTGTGAAACACCATGACTCAGAGGTGGAGATATGTCACTGTATTTTGACTTGCCTGACTGTTGCTTTTTACATTGAGGTTTTTTTCACTTAAGTTTCCGAGGACTCCAAATTTTTGTTACCAGAAAAGACGTTGCAATCTGATAAGTACAAGCGATTTGTTCCAGTACTGATCAGACTAAACATGCATGTTTTGTTCTTTATGTTTCAACAATGAAGTCTTTGTGGTAGGGCATGGCTCCTTGCCACCCAGGAAAGAAAGAACAGAGAGAGCCCAGCACCGGTGCAGCCGTGCAGCTGAATGCCGCGTCGATCGGCACTTTCCGGGCACTCTGGGGCATGTCACTGTGCCAGACACACACACACATACTGCACCATTAAATCCATAAATATGACCTACTGCTGGTGTGCAAAGGCAAGTCACGAGTTTTTGACAGATCAGGAGGATATGACATGAGGAAATTGTATTGACTTCCTCGTAGAAAAATTTTTGTTTAAGGAATTATGAGTGAAGTCTGTGAAATCATCAGACACTGCTATTGTCACCACTTCTTCCAGTTACTCTGCAGTCCTTCAGTGCAGGACAGCAGGCTCCAAAACAGGAAGGTAGCTACAATGAGGGACTGCATTTACAGACAAAGCTGGGGGGGAAGATACTTGTCCTGAAGACCCTTCTGTGACTGTTCTTCACAGATAAGTTTTAGGAAGTGTTTGCAGGAGAAGAAGACTTTCCTTTGGAGGAGAAGGATGTCTTCAGCGACAGGAAAGGATTCATGGGCTTGGATTCATGGGCTTTTCCAGGTAAACTCCTGCCATGTAAACTCCACTTTTTTTTTTTTTTTTTTTTTTTAATCGGGTGTGGGGACAACCCAAGATTTTTTGGGGGGAAACAAGAAAAAAAAAATAATTGTTTCGTAGTAGACTGTTGAGACTGAAAAAAATCAAATGCCAAAACTTTAAGACTGAAACATACAAAGGCAATCACACTGAGATACAGCCCTTGACCACTTTCATTGTTTGTTCTTCGTCTTTCCATCTCTCTATTTGTTGTCTGCTTTCTAACTTTCCTCAATCCAGGCATATTCTTGCCTCGTAGAGAAGGAAAGAAGTGCTAAGAGTGAGGAAAGGTCAGACTGGGGTGAAAAGAATTGGAGAAAAAGGAAACATGATGAAAAGGGAATAAAAAATGGGGAGGAATTTGTTATGTGTGTCTTATGTCCATTGAATTCAGATCTCCCCTTCTCCAAAGTGCATAGTACACAAG
>NW_020955266.1:0-5504 GCF_003031625.1 Empidonax traillii
TTGAGGCCTCAAAGTGTGGTTCTGATTATCAATTTACACTCATACAAACCAGAAATGACTCTTCCAACATAAACTGAATGACACTGCAGTAAAACCAGAATTAATCTCAAGGCAGATTCTGGGGTTTGTTTACTTATTTAGTTTGTATTTAGAAGGAAACATTAAATGAAAAATATGCAACAATTGCACAAGTTCTTCTCTTTCAAAAAGGGAGGAAAAATGTGAGTGCAGATACGGCTGGCTGAAAGAGGAATGGTGGTTTGACAGTTTAGAGAAAACAGTTGAGCAGATACATTCTATTAATGTCAGACCACTTTGGAGAAACAAGGTGACAAGATGAAAAAGGTCACAATGCAACAGTGTTCTGAATTTGTAAAAATATTAGGGTCATTCTAGTGATGTATTTCATACTGATTTTTTCATTTTTTAAAGTAATTTGAAAAAATTTCACATATATCCTTTACCTCCATGAAGCACAGCCTACACCAAAGAATAGCTGCAGATGGGAGGTTTAATGGGGGAAAAAAAAAAGGGATACTTTATAGAGCTCAGTACGATTCTTATTCAGAATCATGGCTATTTTTAAATAATTTACCTTCAAAGTAAAGTAAAATGACCAGCTTTACATGAGATCATTAGAAGTGTCACAAAGAAAATAAAATAGCTATAAAAAAACACAGCAGCAACATTACCAGAAAGTAGGTTAAGCAGGTCTTTGAAGAACATAATGTGCATTATATTACATTAAGGATACATGCCAATCAATGACTTCTGCTTTGAGGGCATGTTACCAATTTGGAGGATCTAAAATTAGAAGTCCTTTTTTGTCATGCTGCATTTTCAAAGAGAATCCTCTGTGGGATGTAGAGATGCTCTTAAATCTCAGCAAACAGGAAGACAAGTTCCCAATAAACAATGACAGCTGGACACTGTTACTGTTTAAAACACCAGAGGTAACATTACTTCTACAACCCCTGAACTTCAAATTAGTCCAGCGTGAGAGAAAATTCTTACAAAATCCAGACAACCTAAAGGGAGAGATGATTCATCCCAATTACAACTAAGTTTACTTTACATGAACCTCAAGAGAAAACACAGTGACCAGCTCAGCTGACAACTCTTCTGTGAGATTTAACAGAGTCATAGGACATTGTCTGTGGCTTGATGGATCATTCCCAACAGAAATGAGGTTTTTCCTGTGAGAGGACTAACTCCAGTGCATCCAGATTGATACCCAACGCCAATCAGTTAGAACTTGGTAGTAACAAACTTGTTACTAGAAGAGTTCTTGCTTATTTTTCTTTCTACATGATAATTAAACATCATTAGAGCCCTGGCCTGTAGGCAGAGCATGTACACAAAATTAGTCTCATCACTCAGCAGCTCAAACTTGTTGGGTAGACAGTGTTTACTTTTGTAAATAAACAAACAAAAAAAATTAAAGGCACCCACAAATCTTAAGACTTTGATTTGGTTCAGTTATGAGTCTAACTTTCAAAACTAAGGCAAGGTGAATTCACCCAGTGACTGGTGAGATCACCCAGCAGTTAAAAATAAACGTTCCCCCCTCTCTGGGGTGGTATTTAGGTTGTGTTGCTATTTGTCTTTAGTGTTCTTATTCATCAAATCACTGATGGGACTTTATTACAAACAGGAGCTTCATTTTTTCCCCCATGATTATGATGTGATGAGCATGGGTGCGGTTATTGCTCATTCCTCTCACTGTCCTTTCTCCCAGGTAAGTCTTTTCCTAAAAAAAATGACCACTCCATGCTGATGCTTCACTCTCTCCTTCCTGCTCCCACCTCTGAGCCATTCTGAGAATTCCCATCAAACATAATTCTTCCCTTCCTAACAATGTCACTGTAGCACAGATGAGACAGTCTGCTGGCTCCTACCTGAATACCCCAACAGACAACTCATATTCATTTTCTTGGCATCTGCAGAATTATTCCCTGAGTCAGCAATAAGGGAACCCTGATAGGACAAACACATCTGTTTGCCAGGCTAGGCCTTGCCAATGCAAGTACAGAATCGTTGCTCCAGAAAAATCTCAGGCTTTTGAGGTTTGGCACCTCTTCCTCTCCTTCATAGCACAGCAGTTTTTCCTGCAGCAGCAAAGCTGTGCTGACCTGGGCCAGGGGTGGCCCCACACCAAGGCTTCTGATGCCTGGATTTTACAGGCACTGTGCACACAAGGCAGGGGAGGGCTGGTCTCCGTAGATAATGTGCTTGTCCTGCATAAATTACCACATTTACAAGCCTAACAGTGGCAGAATTTTCTCTAGAAAAAGCAAGTACAGAGCTACAGAGGAACAAGATTCCCTGCCAGGGCTGAACGGCAGCATCCAGTTATAGAGATTAAAGAACAAGACTCAGGAGCCAGAAGAGACTTTGTTCTGCTCTATTAGCACCAAATTCATGGTGTTTTCTGTGATTCAGTGTGACATAATTGCTAATGACTATGATGAGGGACGTGGCATAGCATTAGATGGTACATAATTTTGAAACTGCTGCAGGAATTATGCCATGTACTACAGTTTGAGATGATCATCTTTTCTCAGTACAGAGCTATTTCTTCAGAGCTCCCTTCTCTCAAGCCAGAGCTGAAGATAATTACAGAACTTTAGTCCTACAGAGCTCAAATCCACAGCTAGACAAACTTCAGAAAATCAGAGAAAGGAAGAGACAGCCTAAGACAGACATACCTACAGTCAGTGGAGGTTCTGCTGTGCCCTTTCTGGTCCATCAGTCATCCAAACACCAGATGGACACACCCCCAAAACCGAGGAATGCTGTCCTGACAATTTGGAAACCAATGCACATATGGTGATTTCCTAAATACAATCATGGTGCTTCTGCTGGAGACCCAAGGTGACTACAAAAATCATTCTGTTAGACTATCATATGAAGGATTTCCAACCAGAAGGAATTGCTCTCCACCCAGACACACCTTCTCTACAGTTGCTTCCACCCTCAAAGCAAAGGAAGGATAGCAGGTGATAAAACCCTCCTCTGTATGGAGGACATTATTCAAGTACAGTTTCAAAATGTAGAAATCCAACAGCTGGGGTTTGTCATGATGATCCACAAAAACAGTGATAGAAACTTTACAAACACTGCTCCCTTTATCTGATCCCAAACAAATGACAGGAGCACGATAGCCCCACTAATTTTCAAGACCAGGCTTCTATATAACTATTGATTTCTCTAAAATATTGCACAAATCCCCCTTCCACTGATACTGTTCAGTTCTTCCAGCTCTGCCTTGCACCGCAATGCAGCTCCTGCCTCTGCTTTAGGACCCACTGATTTGATTTGTAACTCAAGGAAACACAGACACCTCTGATTTATATGCTCTTACTCTAAACGTGTGTGGGTATAAGCAACCATTTGGGGCTCATTAAGACTCATTAATTTTAAAACAGGCTCATGACACACCTCTGCAACACTTTCAAGACAAAGCTGATGTCACTCGCATGCCTGGGGCTCAGGAGTTCGGATGACTGCAAATAATGTCATGAATAAGGTGTGACTGCATCAAAGTTGACTGGTTTTAAAGTTATAATGCACCTCTAACATATCTTTCATTCTGGCAGCTCAGCATATGCCCTGCATCCATCTACAGTCCCTCAGAATCACTCCTACATGAGGAGTGTGAGAGGGTGAGTGATCTAAACGAGTCTGCAGTGGCATCAGGGAGTCTCAATTAAGGCAACATAACTTCTACCGCTTCACCTCTCACCTCTGATGTGGGTACTGAATGCTTTTAAATCTCTTCCCAGTGGGCTCTCTCATTTGTCTTACATTTAATCCTCTTTGTGAAACATTCCCCACCCTTTGAAGGTAACTAAGATTCATCTCATTTGTCTGTTCTTTGCACCTCATTGCAGAAATTGATGCTTGAGATAAGATAGCTGGATAATGTTCACAAATAGCTTCCAAGAGCCTCTTTGGTGTTAAAATAACTTCTTTTAAGGTACTTTCTCTTCTGCCTGCTGGGTTTAAAAACTTCCCATGGCACACATGGATCCGCAAATTCTTGTTGCACAGTTTCCAGAGCAGCTTTCTGAAGCATCAGTGCCATTAAAAATCTTTATTAAACACATTAGAAATTTTTAAAATGATGCAGGAACAGACAGCTACATCACCTGGTGCAGGTATCAACATCCCCTGCATTATCAGCTGAACAGTGACTAGGGGGTCAATTTGGCAGATACCAAGCAAAGGTTACTTAATTAAAATCAAGACACAAGTCTTATGCTTCTTCAAATTATACCTTGAAGAAAATTGCTGCTTATTTCCTTTTGGGGTATGAACAGTCTTCGGGAATCTGACTGCTGGAACCAACACAGAACCATAAGCTACGAGCAGAAAATATTTAATTGTAAGAGCTCTTCACTGCACTAGGAGTTAATTCATCACATCTAAAACATTCTCTGACCCTCACCATGCAGGACAAGGGGACCCCAGTTCCCTCATATGAAGGGTCACTGCCTCGGTGGGAACATGTTGCTGTTTTTTTAGCATAAAACAACCCCCTTGCTCCCATTTGGCTGACCTAAGGCTGGGGGAGGGCTTGGTGAGCACAGCTAAGCCCAAAGCTGTTTGTTTGGCAGAGATTTTCAGAGTGTGTTGGGTTTAATGGCACTTCCCCTGCAATTGCTCTTTCCAGTTCAGCAGGGAGAGGACAAGGGAGCCAGTGGAAAGAAACAGTTTGAGATAAAGAAATGGGCATAAGGGATGCTGAGTCAGGCTTAGGGAAAAAAATGAAACAAAGCACATGGGAGGGATGGTGAAGAACATTAAAGGTATCTGGAAAATATTTTGGTTTAATTTTGAAGGACTTAACTGCATTTTAAGTAAGAGAGAAGGACATTTCAAAATGGCAAGGTGTTACAAAGACTGTCCGAAGATTTTGTGCTGGAGTGTATTAAATTTTGCTGCTGCTGTGTTTTCCAAGAAGAAGATTTCATCAAAATTGATCCAATTTTGTGACACACTTTGATGTCCCTGGATCCAGAAAATAAAGTGCTTCAGCTCATAACTGGTGCCATGCATGAACTACGCTCTCATTACTTGAGGTGCTGCACACACTGCCCTCAAGAACCAGGCATTTCCTTCTTTTACAGTTCTTCCCATTTGGCTCTGAAAGATTTCAAAATCTAACATATATATATATATATATTTATACATAAAATGTATCTCCTACTTCATGTCAACAAGGATTCATTACAGAGTGGCTCCAGTGCTACATGTTTTATCTGAACCTACAGTAATTACTACAGCAAGTGTGCTGGTTGGTCCTTATCTTATTTGCTAACTTATCTATTGATAGTGAGACAAACAACAGCCAACCTGCCTAATGAACACAATCAATCACAGAACACACATGCCACAACCAAGGCCAGAATGTTAAGACATCCTGCAGCCCTGCAGAAAAGAAGCCTCCAACAGTGGCAGAGCAGAAACGTTGGAGTTAAAAAACGAAGCAAAGCAAATAT